>NC_053392.1:77394643-77541787 GCF_905171765.1 Bufo bufo | reverse complement strand
GCAGCTTTACCACTCTGATGCTAAATTGCTTTTAATTGGAGTGATTCAGATAATTTATGTATATAATTGCATCAAATGCAAGTCTCTAAAATCCTGCCTACAGGAAAACTCAATGTATAGTATAGAGATGAGCAAATCAGTGACATTATAGGAATTTCTAATTAAGGAGCCAAAAGAAAGTCAAAATTGAAGGCGCAAGCTCAATGCCACAAATAACTCTGGAACTGGTGCAAAAAGTTCCATCTAGTCTGGTTTATGTGATAGTTGATCTTGGTTTCCATTGGGATGCATTAATCCTGGTATTTTTCCCCCATGATTTATGCATGACCAGCTCAGCAAACTGCTGTGTACTGTAGCTTCTGCCGTGTAAGACATTTCTTGGAGAATTTGTAGGGTTTCCAGCTCTATTTCCTCTGTGCAACCCAGAAAGGTATTCTACCATTAACTTGGTATAAGTCCATAGAAGTCAACATTTCTAAGGCATCAGATACTGTATCTTTTAAAATGCAGCTTTTATTTCCACCAAGCATAAAATCAAAAATGTTTCGGGCTCAAAAAATCTTTATAAAGACAGTACCCCCAAGACCTATGTCAAAGGCATCTAAACTAGTCAAACAAGTATTCTGCTCTATTCTGTACTAACGAGGGGCAAGAACACCAAACTAGCCATCTGTAGATGGGTCCCTTTACCTTTCCGAGAAGTTTGGTTTGACTAACCTCCTTAGTTATGTTCCAGGCATGTTTAAAGGTCAGGCTCTGACTATAGGGTGACTGCCTTCACTAGGTGGCACTAGAAAGACACAGCTTTCATTCTTTTACAGGACAGCTTAAATATATATATATGTTGGAAGGCTGAAAAGTCAGCCTGAATTTGTGGGAGGGGCGTCTGACCCTTTTAAGCGCCGGCTCCCTTCTCCTCTGGGCGCTTCTGTTCACACTCGCTGGATAAGGAGCCGCCTCGCTTTCACTACTGCAGTCCGATTCGTCCGCCGCTTGTACACCGCCTGTACGCGTCTCCAGGACAGGTAAGTTCCTTCCCTCAGTCCCGTCCCCTTCACAGGGCTCCTCCAATCAGCGCTCATGTGTTTCCCTGCTTCCGGTCACTGGGTCGGCGTGCGTTCCACGCTGGGAGGCATGTTGAGAACCGCTGTCGGACTTGTGTGTTTTGAATTACAGGTGGTGTCCTGGTTAGTACTGTGTCATTGCTGCCCAATCTTACCGGTGTTCGCTCCTCCCGGTTCCTCAAGCTCCTTCCTATTCAACCGCATTTATGGGGATACTACGGCCTTAGATGGGCTGGTCGCTACTATTTTGCGAACAGACTCACATTTAGTTCAAAGAGTAGTCCATGGTTGTTCGATCAATTTGCCAAGGCTTTGCATTGGATCCTCCCCCATCATGGCGGTTTGCCTACGGTCATCCACTACCTCGATGATTTCCTAATCATTGAGGGTCCACATGGCGGATCGGGCAATCTGGCTACTCTACTCAAAAATTTTTCCAGCCTGCAGGTCCCGGTAGCCCACGCCAACACAGAGGGCCCTGCCAATAGGGTTTTTAGGCATCATTCTGGATTCCATCTCCGGAGGAGAAACTCGCTAGCTGTGATTTCCCACGCCGTGTCCTTGGGCCATCTTTCCATGGTTGAGCTTCAATCCTTGTTGGGGCGGTTCAATTTCGCCTCCAGGATCATGCCACAGGGCAGGGCGTTCACCTCCAGGCTGCTCCAGTTGTTGCCTTCGGCTCCTGACCAGGACAGCATTGTCCATCTGGACAGCCATGCCAGGGCGGACTTGGCCATGTGGTCACTGTTCTTATCCTCATGGAACGGCATTTCCCTTTTTGTGCCTTCATGGGGGCCATCATACCCCACCATTTTTTCGGATGCAGCTGCGTCCCGTGGGTTTGAAGATATTTTTGGGTCCCATTGGATGGCTGGTCAGTGGCCCGTAGAAGTCCGGTCGGACCCCGAAAGTCTGAGCTCTTCTTCCCTCCTAGAACTTTACCCTATTGTGGCGGCCGATCAAGTGTGGGGACATCAGTGGGCTAATGCCCCTGTGATGTTTGTCACCGATAATCAAACATTGGTTGACATTATCTTGAAAGGCCGGGCAAAATCATTTAGGATCATGTCCCTCCTCCGCAGACTAGTTTGGCTCTCCCTTAACCATAACTTTCATGTATTTTGTAGTCACATCCCAGGAGTTGAGAATGTAGCTGCGGATGCTCTGTCCCGCTTTAATTACCCCTTTTTTTTCCAGGTGATGCCAGAAGCAGATCCCGCGGGGTCCCCTCTCCCAGCCTTCAATTCCCTGGTGATGGATTAGAGTCCCTCCTTTCTCACGCCAGGAACCTGGTACAACATTCCCTCTCCTCCAACACTGCTAGGAATTATCAAGCCGGCTATAAAATTTATAAAGAATTATACAGGTCTCACCCGCAAGGTTTTTTGGACGACATCGCCTACATTCTGGCATTCATCGCCCATTGTCATCGCAACCTCAGGCTGTCTTATAATACCATTAAGCTGTACTTAGCTGGAATCCAGCACTTCTCCATGCTTCACAGTCCGAGCGGAGGTTCTATTTTTTCGGTATAAGCAGTCAAGGCTGCACTTAAGGGAATCCAGAAAAGCGGGGATGCCCCTCCTGGCCGAAGACAGCCTGTCTCTGGCGAGATGTTTAGGAGGCTTTCTTCCGCGTTGGATGGTCATCCTTTTGGGCACTCTTCCAGCTTGGTCATTAAGGCAGCTATGTACCTCGGATTTTACGGTTTCCTTAGGCCAGGCGAGTTCACTAGTATCACCTCCAAGCATCAGGGCTTGCATATGCGGCAATTGTCCTGGGTCCATGACCATTTTGTCCTCCGGTTACCTTCCACCAAGTCCAACCAACATGGGCCTCCCACCGAGGTCATGTTTTTCAGAACTTCCAATGTTTGGTGTCCGGTCATGGTCCTTCAACAATTGCTAGCACTGCTGCAAGATGCTCCCCTGATGGCCTGCTGTTGCCTTTCCATGGGAATTTCCTGTCTTCTGTCCAGTTCATATCTCACATCAGGACGCTGGCATCAGGTCTCGGTTATAACCCGCTTGCCATCATTGGGCATTCATTCCGTATTGGGGCTGCATCTGCAGCTTCAAAAAATGGAGTCCCGGCTCACATGATTAAAAACATGGGTCGTTGGCGTTCCTCTTGTTTTACGAGGTACATTCCAAACCCAAATGTCGAGATTTCCCAGGCGTTTTGTAACCTCGTGCTCTGAGAGGAATTAAATGTTTTTTCACTGCTCCGGTCTCCTCGATTCTTTTTGCCCACTGCTAGGCTTACCCTCGCTCCTGGCTCCCGGCACAACTCAGCCAGCTTAGGGCAGGGGTAGGTGCTTCTCCTCGTCATTTGCCTTTAGCCTCTCCCATAAATATATATATATGTATATATATATATATACACTCACCTAAAGAATTATTAAGAACACCATACTAATACGGTGTTGGACCCCCTTTTGCCTTCAGAACTGCCTTAATTCTACGTGGCATTGATTCAACAAGGTGCTGATAGCATTCTTTAGAAATGTTGGCCCATATTGATAGGATAGCATCTTGCAGTTGATGGAGATTTGAGGGATGCACATCCAGGGGACGAAGCTCCCGTTCCACCACATCCCAAAGATGCTCTATTGGGTTGAGATCTGGTGACTGTGGGGGCCATTTTAGTACAGTGAACTCATTGTCATGTTCAAGAAACCAATTTGAAATGATTCAAGCTTTGTGACATGGTGCATTATCCTGCTGAAAGTAGCCATCAGAGGATGGGTACATGGTGGTCATGAAGGGATGGACATGGTCAGAAACAATGCTCAGGTAGCCCGTGGCATTTAAACGATGCCCAATTGGCACTAAGGGGCCTAAAGTGTGCCCAGAAAACATCCCCCACACCATTACACCACCACCAGCCTGCACAGTGGTAACAAGGCATGATGGATACATGTTCTCATTCTGTTTACGCCAAATTCGGACTCTACCATTTGAATGTCTCAACAGAAATCGAGACTCATCAGACCAGGCAACATTTTTCCAGTCTTCAACAGTCCAATTTTGGTGAGCTCGTGCAATTTGTAGCCTCTTTTTCCTATTTGTAGTGGAGATGAGTGGTACCCGGTGGGGTCTTCTGCTGTTGTAGCCCATCCGCCTCAAGGTTGTGCGTGTTGTGGCTTCACAAATGCTTTGCTGCATACCTCGGTTGTAACGAGTGGTTATTTCAGTCAACATTGCTCTTCTATCAGCTTAAATCAGTCGGCCCATTCTCCTCTGACCTCTAGCATCCACAAGGCATTTTCGCCCACAGGACTGCCGCATACTGGATGTTTTTCCCTTTTCACACCATTCTTTGTAAACCCTAGAAATGGTTGTGCGTGAAAATCCCAGTAACTGAGCAGATTGTGAAATACTCAGATCGGCCCGTCTGGCACCAACAACCATGCCACGCTAAAAATTGCTTAAATCACCTTTCTTTCCCAGTCTGACATTCAGTTTGGAGTTCAGGAGATTGTCTTGACCAGGATCACACCCCTAAATGCATTGAAGCAACTGCCATGTGATTGGTTGACTAGATAATTGCATTAATGAGAAATAGAACAGGTGTTCCTAATAATTCTTTAGGTGAGTGTATATACACACACTGAACAAAAATATAAACACAACACTTTCGATTTTGCTCCCATTTTGCATCAGCTGAACTCAAAGATCTGAAACATTTTCTACATACACAAAAGACCCATTACTCTCAAATATTGTTCACAAATCTATCTAAATCTGTGTTAGTGAGCACTTCTCCTTTGCCGAGATAATCCATCCCACCTCACAGGTGTGGCATATCAAGGTGATGATTAGACAGCATGAATATTGCACAGGTCTTTTGCTATTTATTGCATACCCAGCGTCAGGGTGGCAATATCTGATATCGGCAGAAGACCTAGTAACTTGCTCCTGATGAATCAATAACAATTTGAATAGGGAAACGCGTCGAGCAAATAGTGCATTTACATATATGCAGACTGACTCTTTTTTCACATCAGAGCCTTATAGGGTATCCTCTAATGGTGGCGATACACAGAGTGTTGGATCATTGTATCAATCTCTCTAATCAGTCCATATCCTCCTAAACATAAAGGAGGCTGTATCTGGTTGTAGATATCTTGGACTCTTTATCCCGGCACTAGATCCAATATTGCATGGCCTTTAAGGGTTTACAGCCCTGCCATGTGGAATGTGTATTACACTTATGCTGATCTTTAGAGGAACTACACCAGCATTACTATACTCCTAAAATAAGGAGTTCTAGTGGTAGGGTGTCTGTAGGAATCAGCATATTATAGTCTGAGACATTCCCATTCACCCTATTAAGCCTATTTATGTGGAGATATATATTTTTATAGCATTTGATAAAATGTTTTTAGTGTACTTTATATAGGCAGTAAACACTATTTTTTGAGTAGTACGTCTACAATAATATTATTATTCAGTGAACAGGTGTGCCTTAGACTGCCCACAATAAAAGCCCACTTTGAAATTTGCACAGTTTTGCCTTACTGGGGGGGGGGGGGGGGGTTCAGAAAACCAGTCAGTATCTGGTGTGGCCACCATTTGCCTCACACAGTGCAACACATCTCCATGGCATAGAGTTGATCAGGTTGTTGATTGTGGCCTGTGGAATGTTGGTCCACTCCTCTTCAATAGCTGTGCGAAGTTGCAGAATATTGGCAGGAACTGGAAAATGCTGTCATAAACGCCGATCCAGAGCATCCCAAACATGCTCAGTGGGTGACATGTCTGGTGAGTATGCTGGCCATGCAAGAACTGGGATGTTTTCAGCTTCCAGGAATTGTGTACAGATCCTTGCAATATGGGGCCGTGCATTATCATGCTGCAACATAAGGTGATGGTCGCGGATGAATGGCACAACAATGGGCCTCAGGATCTCATCACGGTATCTCTGTGCATTTAAAATGCCATAAATAAAATGCACCTGTGTTCGTTGTCCATAACAAACGCCTGCCCATACCATAACCCCACCGCCACCATGGGCCACTCAATCCTCAACGTTGACGTCAGCAAACCGCTCACCCACACGGCACCACACATGCTCTCTGCCATCTGCCCTGAACAGTGAAAACCGGGATTCATCCGTGAACAGAACGCCTCTCCAACGTGCCAGACGCCATCGAATGTGCGCATTTGCCCATCCAAGTCGGTTACGACAACGAGCTGCAGTCAGGTCCAGACCCCGATGAGGATGACGAGCATGCAGATGAGCTTCCCTGAGATGGTTTCTGACAGTTTGTGCAGAAATTCTTTGGTTATGCAAACCGATTGTTGCTGCAGCTGTCCAGGTGGCTGGTCTCAGACGATTATGGAGGTGAACATGCTGGATGTGGAGGTCCTGGGTTGGTGTGGTTATACGTGGTCTGCAATTGTGAGGCCGGTTGGATGTACTGCCAAATTCTCTGAAACACCTTTGGAAACAGCTTATGATAGAGAAATGAACATTCATTGCACGGGAAACTGCTCTGGTGGACATTCCTGCAGCCGGCATGCCAATTGCACGCTCCCTCAAATGTTGCGACATCTGTGGCATTGTGCTGTGTGATCAAACTTCACATTTCAGAGTGGCCTTTTGTTGTGAGCAGTCTAAGGCACACCTGTGCAATATTCATGCTGTCTAACCAGCACCTTGATATGCCACACCTGTGAGGTGGGATGGATTATCTCGGCAAAGGAGAAGTGCTCACTAACACAGATTTAGACAGATTTGTGAACGATATTTGAGAGTAATGGGTCTTTTGTGTATGTAGAAAAGATTTCAGATCTTTGAGTTCAGCTCATGCAAAATGGGAGCAAAACCGAAAGTGTTGTGTTTATATTTTTGTTCAGTGTATATAGTCAGTTCTTTAGGGTTGTTGGAAATATTTACAAATAAAGCAACTTGATGCTTAATACATTAGATACACAATTGCAGTGAACTTTAGATTGAACTTTTAAATGTTTTTTGCTTTGTTAAAGAGCAACTGTCGGAAGATTTGTACCTACTGTATGAAGCTTGCTAACCTGCTGCATGTGTGCTTGGCAGATGAAGGCATCGGTGTTGGTCCCTTCCTTATATGTGCCCGCCTTGCTGAGAAAAATGATGTTAGAATATATGCAAATGAGTCTCTAGGAGCAATGGGGGCATTGCTGTTACTCCTAGAGGCAGTGGTGTAACTAGAAATGACTGGGCCCCACAGAAAATTTTTGAATGGGGCCCCCAGCAACTTTTCTGCAATCCCCTTCTCCCATGCAACCCGCCCTCCTATGACTAGTCAAGATCGCTGTCTCAGACCAGGCAGCCGCTCCGTCTGTTTCCTACACGTACAGTATATACTGCATGAAATGTCACTGTATTGTATAATATTATTGAGGGGGCACTGACAATAAAATCTATTAGTGCTTCCTTTGGTTGGGCCTCTTCTGAGTTTGGGCCCCAAAGCAGCCACTTCCCCTTCTTCCCCTATAGCTACACCCCTGCCTAGAGGCTCAGCTCTCTCTGGAACTGCCGCACCCTCTTCACTTTTATTAACTGGGCCAGGTGTGATGAAGTTTACAATGCCTGGCCCTGTCAATCCTTTAACCCCTTAAGGACTCAGCCCTGTTTCACCTTAAGGACCAGGCCATTTTTTGCAAATCTGACCAGTGTCATGATAACTGCTGATAACTTTAAAACGCTTTGACTTATCCAGGCCATTCTGAGACTGTTTTTTCGTCACATATTGTACTTCATGATACTGGTAAAATAAAGTAAAAAAAAATCATTTTTATTTCTAAAAAAATACCAAATTTACAAAAAAATTGTAGAAAATTGCAAATTTCCAAGTTCCAGTTCAGGTCTGAAGTCACTTTGCGAGGATTACATAATAGAAACCACCCAAAAATGACCCCATTCTATAAACTACACCCCTCAAGGTATTCAAAACTGATTTTACAAACTTTGTTAACCCTTTAGGTGTTCCACAAGAATTAATGGAAAATAGAGATACAATTTCAAGATTTCACTTTTTTGGCAGATTTTCCATTTTAATATTTTTTTTCCAGTTACAAAGCAAGGGTTAACAGCCCAACCAAACTCAATATTTATGGCCCTGATTCTGTAGTTTACAGAAACACCCCATATGTGGTCGTAAACCGCTGTACGGGCACACGGCAGGGCACCGGTTTTGGCACCGTTTTTTTTTTTTGTTATTTACAACATTCATCTGACGGGTTAGATCATGTGATATTTTTATAGACCAGGTTGTCACGGATGCGGCGATACCTAATATGTATACTTTTTATTTATGTAAGTTTTACACAATGATTTCATTTTTGAAGCAAAAAAAAAAACATGTTTTAGTGTTTCCATAGTCTGAGAGCCATAATTTTTTCCGTTTTTGGGAGATTACCTTGGTTAGGGTATGATTTTTGCGGGATGAGATGATGGTTTGATTGGCACTATTTTGGGGTGCGTGTGACTTTTTGATCGCTTGCTATTACACTTTTTGTGATGTAAGGTGACAAAAAATGGTTTATTTAGCACAGTTTTTATTTTAATATTTTTACGGTGTTCATCTGAGGGGTAAGGTCATGTGATATTTTTATAGAGCCGGTCGATACGGACGTGGCGATACCTAATATGTATACTTTTTTTTTATTTATGTAAGTTTTACACAATAATATAATTTTTGAAACAAAAATAAAAATAATGTTTTAGTGTCTCCATATTCTGAGAGCCATAGTTATTTCAGTTTTTGGACGATTATCTTAGGTAGGGTCAAATTTTTTGCGGGATGAGATGACGGTTTGATTGGCTCTATTTTGGGGTGCATATGACTTTTTGATCGCTTGCTATTAAGCTTTTTGTGATGTAAGGTGACAAAATATGGTTTATTTAGCACAGTTTTTATTTTTATTTATTTACGGTGTTCATCTGAGAGGTTTATTCATGTGATATTTTTATAGAGCCGGTCGATATGAACGCGGCAATACCAAATATGTATACTTTTTTTTTTATTTATGTAAGTTTTAGAACAGCTTTTTTCAAACAAAAAAAATGATGTTTTAGTGTCTCCATATTCTGAGCCACAGTTTTGTTATTTTTTGGACGATTGTCTCAGGTAGGGGCTCATTTTTTGTGGGATGAGGTGACGGTTAGATTGGTACTATTTTGGTGGGCAAACGCCTTTTTGATCGCTTGCTGTTGTACTTTTTGTGATGTAAGGTGACAAAAAAATTGTTTATTTAGCACAGTTTTTATTTTTTATTTTTTATGGTGTTCATCTGAGGGGTTAGGTCATGTGATATGTTTATAGAGCCGGTCGATACAGACGCAGCGATACCTAATATGTATACTTTTTTTTTCCCCCTATTTTTTACCAATTTTTTTAAACTTTATTTGGGGAAAATGACGTTTTTGTTTATTTTTCTTGAAACTTTTAATTTTTTTGCGGGGAAAACTTAATTTTTAATAACTTAAACTTATTTTTTTTCACTTTATTTTTTGTCCCACTTTGGGACTTGAACTTTGGGGGGTCTAATCCTTTACAATGCCTTCCAATACTTCTGTATTGGAATGCATTGGCTGTATGTGTAATACTGTGTGTATTACTCATACAGCTTCCGGGGCCTGTGAGATCCAGGGGGCTGCATCTCACAGGCTCTTCACCAGAAGGCAGTATGATGCCTTCCTTAGACATCGCGCTGCCTTCCATGCCATTGGGTCCCCCCTACAGCCGCATGGGGACCCGATGGCACCGCCGCACAGCCGCCGCAACCGCAGGTAAAGCCACAAACCGCAGGTCTGGATTGACCTGCGGTTTGCGGCGATCGCCGATACGGGGGGGTCACATGACCCCCCCCTGCCGTTGTGACATGATGCCCGCTGAATGATTTCAGCGGGTATCCTGTTCCGATTAACCCCCGCCGCGCCGCAATCGCGTTTTAAACCCATGATGTACCGGTACATCATGGGTCCTTAAGGACTCGGGAAACATGCCGTACCAGTACGTCATGCGTCCCTAAGAGGTTAAGAGTGAATTTAAAGTTTGTGGCAGCAGTTTATTCAAAGGGGTGTTCTGGGAGTGAAAGTAAGAGTATTGATAGCCCATCCTCAGGATAGGTCATCAATATCTTCTCGGTGGGTTCCACTCTCAGCACCTCTGCCGATCAGCTGTTTTAAGAGACTGCAGCCCTCTGGTGAATGCTGTGGTCTCTTCCTAGGCCAGTAGCATCACGTTCATCAGTCACATGGGTCTAGGCTGCAGTACCAAGCACAACCACTATACAATAGTATGGCGCTGTGCTTAGTATGCTTTAACCCCTTAATGCCCAGCGCCGTACAACCGGATGTGACTTAACGCCCAGCCTCTGATCGGGCGGGTGCAGGAGCTGCGCCCCCCGATCCGCGGCAGGAGTCCGACAGTCCCCGATAGCCAGACCCCTGCTGTATGCGCCGGCATCAGTGAAATCACTTATGCCGGCGCATTAAACCCTGCACGGCCACGGTCAGCACTGACCGCGGCACGTGCGGACTTCAGACGTGTGCAGGGTGGCCATCGGATCCCCGCGCTGCTGTGATGGGGACCCGATGGCAGGGAAGGCAGACTGATGCCTTCTTTAGGCATCGTCGCTGCCTTCCGGGAGAGCCTGTAAGTGTATTACAGTGAGTAATACACTTACAGGCAATGCATCACAATACAGAAGTATTGTGATGCATTGTAAAGGGGATCAGACCTCCAAAAGTTGAAGTCCCAGAGTTATACAAAAAATAAAGTGTAAAAAAAGTACCTAAGAAAATCGCCCAAAAAAAAAAAAACTATGGCTCTCAGACGATGGAGACACTAAAACATGATATTTTTGTTTAAAAATATATCATTGTCTAAAACTTACATAAATAAAAAAAAAATGTATACATATTAGATTTTGCCACTTCCGTAATGACCTGCTCTATAAAAATATCACAAGACCTAACCCCTCAGGTGAACATCGTAAACAAAATAAAATAAAAACGGTGTAAAAAAAGCTATTTTTTGTCACCTTACATCACAAAAAGTGTAATAGCAAGCTTTCAAAAAGTCATACGCACCGTAAAA
Source organism: Bufo bufo (assembly GCF_905171765.1). NCBI lineage: Eukaryota > Metazoa > Chordata > Amphibia > Anura > Bufonidae > Bufo > Bufo bufo. The sequence goes on along the minus strand of NC_053392.1, from coordinate 77,530,633 downwards.
TAGTACCAATCAAACTGTCATCTCATACCAAAAAAAAAATGAGCCCCTAAATAAGACAGTTGCCCAAAAAATAAAAAAAAACTATGGCTTTCAGAATATGGAGACACTAAAAAAATCTTTTTTTCAAAAATGCTTTATTATGTAAAACTGAAACAAACAAACAAACAAAAAAGTTGCCATATTCGGTATTGTCGCATCCGTAAAAACCTGCTCTATAAAAATACCACATGATCTAACCTGTCAGATGAACATTGTAAATAACAAAAAATAAAAACGGTTCCAAAACAGCTATTTTTTGTTATCTTGCCTCACAAAAAGTGTAATATAGAGCAACCAAAAATCATATGTACCCTAAAATAGTACCAACAAAACTGCCACCGTATCCCGTAGTTTCCAAAATGGGGTCTTTTTTTTGGAGTTTCTACTCTAGGGGTGCATCAGGGAGTCTTGAAATGTGACACGGCAGCTTAAAATTATCCTAGTGAAAACTGCCTTTCAAAAACCATATGGCGTTGCTTTCCTTCTGCGCCCTGCCGATTGTCCATACAGCAGTTTACAACTACATATGGGGTGTTTCTGTAAACTACAGAATTACGGCAATACATAATTGATTAACATGGAAAATCTGCCAAAAAAGTGAAATTCTGAAATTTCATCTCCATTTTCCATTCCAAAGTTTGTAAAATCATTTTTTAATACCTTGCGGGGTGTAGTTTCTAAAATGGGGTCATTTTTGGGTGGTTTTTATTATGTAAGCCTCACAAAGTGACCAGACCTGAACTGGTCCTTAAAAAGTGGATTTTGGAAATTTTCTGAAAAATTTCAAGATTTGCTTCTAAACTTCTAAGCCTTCTAACGTCCCCAAAAAATAAAATGTCATTCACAAAATTATCCAAACATGAAGTAGACATATGGGGAATGTAAAGTACTAACTATTTTTGGAGTTATTACTTTCTATTATTAAAGTAGAGAAATTAAAATTTGCTAATTTTTCAAAATTTGGGGTAAATTTGGTATTTTTTTATAAATAAAAATGGAATTTTTTGACTCAATTTTACTACAATGTAAAGAAGAGGACCGGCACTCGCAAATGGAATTTTCACTGCTGTGGTTTATTCAGTCACTCTTAAAGACATAGTGACGCGTTTCAGCACATAGAAAGTGCTTTCATCAGACCATACAACACACTACTATCATTGTGTCTTATATACATTCAAAAGGTAAAGGGACTGACGTCATGAGATGTAAGGCTCCTCCCACATGGAGGCCGATACAGGTTCAGTTGTGTGCATACCATAGACCATGGGAATCAATGTAAAGCGGTGGAAAAATTCAAGTCCGCTGAAAATCAAACATAAATCAAAGTATAAGCATTATGCATATTATGCAAACATGATCAAGCATTAGATAAAGCCAGAAATATTGTAATCCCTGTTGAGGCCTCTTGGTTCCACCGTTTGAAGTCGGTGGATCCAGTACGCCTCTCTCTTTAGGAGCATTTTATTCCTATCGCCACCGCGGCGGGGTAATGGTACATTTTCGATCACTTGAAATCGCAGTTGGGATATTGCATGTCTTTTCTCATGAAAATGGTGCGGTAAAGGAAGCAGTAAATTCTCGGTGCGAATAGTGGACTTGTGTTTGCTTAATCTGTCTTTGATGCGCATAGAGGTTTCACCCACATAGAGCAAACCACAGGGACATTTGAGGATGTATATGACGTGTTTGCTGTCACATGTGAACATGCCCTTAATTGGGATCTGTTCACCGGAATGGGGATGTGTAAGATAGGCGCCTTTAATGACACTGGAGCAGTTGTTACAGTTCAGGCATGGGAATGTGCCCTGACGTGGAGTGGTCAGTGTGGTCTGTCGCAGACTGGGTTTAATGGTGCCTATGTCGGCTCGAATAATTTTATCCCGGATATTATCTGATCTTTTGAAGCACATCATGGGCGGAGTCTGGAATGCCTCTATCTGGGGGTATGACCTCGAGACTACGTGCCAGTGTTTATTAATAATGCCTCTGATCTTCTGTGTCCATGGGTGATATTTCACCACTAATGGGATGCGGGGTGGTTTATTTGTTTTCTCTTCCTGCGGTTGATCGAGTTTTATCTTTTGGGTTTCTAGTAGATGTCTGGGATAGCCTCTATTGAGAAATTTATTGGTCATCTCTTTCATCCTTGTTTGACAGGTGTCAGGATCCGTGACGATCCTTTTTACACGTTGGTACTGTGAAAAGGGGATACTTTTTTTAATTGCTGGGGGATGACTACTTGCGAAGGTAAGCAAACTATTGCGATCCGTTTCTTTAGTGAATAGATCGGTACACACCGTGCCATCATCACTGCGTATTACCCACGTATCCAAAAAAGATATTTTCCGATGATCAAAGTGCATGGTGAACTGTAGTTCACTCCAAATGGAGTTAAGGTAGAAATTGAACTCCGTGAGGGATCGAACGTCGCCTCGCCACACGCAAAACACGTCATCAATAAATCTACGCCAAAATGTACAATGTTTCAAGAATAAAGAATTAGAATAGACAAATTCGCTTTCAAATGATGACATGTAGCTATTTGCATAGGGCGGCGCGACGTTCGATCCCATCGCGGTCCCGCGACACTGTTGGAAAAACGTATCTTGAAATAAAAAATAATTTCTTTCTAGTATGAATTTTAGAAGGGTCAGAAAAAATTCTTTTTGGGGTGCTGTGTGATGGCTGGTGTTGAGCAATCTGGACGCTGCTTCCAGACCTTTGTCATGAGTGATGGAGGTGTAGAGGCTGCACACGTCAAACGTGACGAGTATGCAGTCTCCATCCATTTTAAGGAGGCGGACCTCACTCAGAAAATGTCCTGTGTCGCGTATATAGGAAGGTGATTGTATAGTCAAAGGTGTGAGGATTTTCTCAAGAAAAATAGCAGGGGGGGAGAGAATTGAATCGGATGAAGCCACTATGGGGCGTCCAGGTGGTCTTGTCATGGATTTGTGAATTTTAGGAAGGGTGTAAAATACTGGCGTGATTGGGTGCTGATTTATTAAAAATTCACATAATTTATTATCAATAAGACCTTCTTCTCTGGCCCCTGTCACTATTTTCTGCAGTGTATCTTTTATAGAGTATACTGGGTCCGACTGTAAGGTTTTATATGTGTCAGTGTCATTTAATTGACCTAGGATCTCGGATATATAATACTCTTTATCAAGAATGACCAGGGCCCCCCCCTTATCTGCTGGTTTAAATACAAGGGATTTATCATCAAGTAGATGGTTCAATGCATGTTTCTCTTCTGAAGTTAAGTTGTGTCTTATATGTAGATGACCCTGTCTACAATGTTGCAACAAAGTATTAACATCACGTTGAACTAAACTGGCAAAGGTTTCCACAGGGTGATATATTTTTGGTGGTGAGAAATGACTTTTTACTCTCAATGCAAATTGTTTCAGGGTTAGTTGATCACAATGTTCCTCAATACCGATGCGGTCATCATTAGTGTCATTGTCATCTTTGCAAAAATGCGCTTTAAGGCGCAGATTGCGAAAAAAACGCTGAAGGTCTATGTCTAAAGCAAAGGTGTCCAGCGTCCCAGTGGGGCTGAAGGACAATCCCTTCTTTAGTAAGTTCAGTTGTGCAGGGCTCACGGTTTTACTGGATAAATTAACAACTAAGTTCTCTGCTGTACCTGCGATCGTGTCATCCTCGGTGCCTCTGCTTCTCCTATGATGGCGGCCGGCTCTCCTGGTGTTGCTCTTCTTTTGCCGCGGCGCTTGGCTAAAAAATGAGTTGATGCTCCACCCGAGGTGTCGCTGCCAGAACCGGAGGACGCAGAACCTGCTCTGAGGTCTCTTGTATGGAAGAAGGGAATAGCTGTTCCGGACTTGTCCTGCCATCTGTATACGCGCTGTGAGGAATAATCTTCCACATCTCTGAGGAACTTGGAGCGCTTGATAGCTTCTATCTTCATCTTGAGGTCTCTGCATTGTTTCTCTGTCTTGTCTTGTAAAGCTGTGAGGTCTTCTGCCTTGAGGCAATCTCTCAATTGTTCTTTGGCTGAGGTAATATGTGCCTTGCATTCTTCTATAGCGATGTTCAGGTATTCCACAGTGAGGACTATTAGATCCAAGGAGCATTTATTTAGGATATTTGCAAAGCGTGTGCAAATTATGTGAATTTTTAATAAATCAGCACCCAATCACGCCAGTATTTTACACCCTTCCTAAAATTCACAAATCCATGACAAGACCACCTGGACGCCCCATAGTGGCTTCATCCGATTCAATTCTCTCCCCCCCTGCTATTTTTCTTGAGAAAATCCTCACACCTTTGACTATACAATCACCTTCCTATATACGCGACACAGGACATTTTCTGAGTGAGGTCCGCCTCCTTAAAATGGATGGAGACTGCATACTCGTCACGTTTGACGTGTGCAGCCTCTACACCTCCATCACTCATGACAAAGGTCTGGAAGCAGCGTCCAGATTGCTCAACACCAGCCATCACACAGCACCCCAAAAAGAATTTTTTCTGACCCTTCTAAAATTCATACTAGAAAGAAATTATTTTTTATTTCAAGATACGTTTTTCCAACAGTGTCGCGGGACCGCGATGGGATCGAACGTCGCGCCGCCCTATGCAAATAGCTACATGTCATCATTTGAAAGCGAATTTGTCTATTCTAATTCTTTATTCTTGAAACATTGTACATTTTGGCGTAGATTTATTGATGACGTGTTTTGCGTGTGGCGAGGCGACGTTCGATCCCTCACGGAGTTCAATTTCTACCTTAACTCCATTTGGAGTGAACTACAGTTCACCATGCACTTTGATCATCGGAAAATATCTTTTTTGGATACGTGGGTAATACGCAGTGATGATGGCACGGTGTGTACCGATCTATTCACTAAAGAAACGGATCGCAATAGTTTGCTTACCTTCGCAAGTAGTCATCCCCCAGCAATTAAAAAAAGTATCCCCTTTTCACAGTACCAACGTGTAAAAAGGATCGTCACGGATCCTGACACCTGTCAAACAAGGATGAAAGAGATGACCAATAAATTTCTCAATAGAGGCTATCCCAGACATCTACTAGAAACCCAAAAGATAAAACTCGATCAACCGCAGGAAGAGAAAACAAATAAACCACCCCGCATCCCATTAGTGGTGAAATATCACCCATGGACACAGAAGATCAGAGGCATTATTAATAAACACTGGCACGTAGTCTCGAGGTCATACCCCCAGATAGAGGCATTCCAGACTCCGCCCATGATGTGCTTCAAAAGATCAGATAATATCCGGGATAAAATTATTCGAGCCGACATAGGCACCATTAAACCCAGTCTGCGACAGACCACACTGACCACTCCACGTCAGGGCACATTCCCATGCCTGAACTGTAACAACTGCTCCAGTGTCATTAAAGGCGCCTATCTTACACATCCCCATTCCGGTGAACAGATCCCAATTAAGGGCATGTTCACATGTGACAGCAAACACGTCATATACATCCTCAAATGTCCCTGTGGTTTGCTCTATGTGGGTGAAACCTCTATGCGCATCAAAGACAGATTAAGCAAACACAAGTCCACTATTCGCACCGAGAATTTACTGCTTCCTTTACCGCACCATTTTCATGAGAAAAGACATGCAATATCCCAACTGCGATTTCAAGTGATCGAAAATGTACCATTACCCCGCCGCGGTGGCGATAGGAATAAAATGCTCCTAAAGAGAGAGGCGTACTGGATCCACCGACTTCAAACGGTGGAACCAAGAGGCCTCAACAGGGATTACAATATTTCTGGCTTTATCTAATGCTTGATCATGTTTGCATAATATGCATAATGCTTATACTTTGATTTATGTTTGATTTTCAGCGGACTTGAATTTTTCCACCGCTTTACATTGATTCCCATGGTCTATGGTATGCACACAACTGAACCTGTATCGGCCTCCATGTGGGAGGAGCCTTACATCTCATGACGTCAGTCCCTTTACCTTTTGAATGTATATAAGACACAATGATAGTAGTGTGTTGTATGGTCTGATGAAAGCACTTTCTATGTGCTGAAACGCGTCACTATGTCTTTAAGAGTGACTGAATAAACCACAGCAGTGAAAATTCCATTTGCGAGTGCCGGTCCTCTTCTTTACATTGTTTGCTGGGACGCCGACCTCTTGACACGTGCACCGCAGCCATCACAAGGCAGTGCCGACCCTTATCTTCAATTTTACTACAGTCATGAAGTACAATATGCAACGAGAAAACAGTCTCAGAATGGCCTGGATAAGTAAAAGCGTTTTAAAGTTTTATTACCACATAAATTGACATGTCAGATATGTTAAAAATGGCCTGGGCAGAAAGGTGAAAAATGGTTTGGTCCTGAAAGGGTTAAGGAGGCCTTGGCGCTCACTGACCCCTTCAAACAGCTGATCGGTGGCAGTGCTGGGTGTTGGACTGATGACCTTTCTTGAGGACATCATCAATATCCTAGGTCAGGGATCAACAACCTTTGGGATATCAGCTGCTGCAGTGTTGGACTGGCCCACCAGAGTATCAGAGGATCCTCTGGTGGGCCCAGGCTCTGATACCACAGTGGGCCCCAAAGACTCAGTAGAAGTAAACCCACTTGGAGCTGGCTTTGAAGGCAATCATGTACTACTAGGATATATTTTCTTTAATCAAAACCTATTAAACTTTATTGATAGTATATGGGTTGGACACCAAGAATGATTTTGTCAGGTGGGTCCAAGGAACCCCAGTCTGACACTGTGCTCTACTTCTAACTCTCATAGAAGTGAATGGAGCATTCTGGGAGTTGTAGTTTCTGAACCACTGGAGTGCCAGAGGTTGCTGATCCCTGTCCTAGGTTATCAATATTTTACTCCTAGAAAACCCCTTTCATGTGTTGCTTCAAGTTAATACTGTAGGTACTGTAACAATGTCATTTTATAGGTTTTATTAAACTTATCATGCTTATGCCTGTCACATCCAAACAGTTTACAGACAAAAATGCAGACACTTACCTCTTCGGGTGGCATTGTTTTAGCCCCATTGGCCCGATCATCAAACATATTCCACTTACTTTGGTCTGAACAGCAGCGCAGTATCAGTTCTCTCAGACTAATCTGCCAGGCATCAATACACACATAATTGAAATGGAAAGTCTGCATGTCTTACGAGAGTTGAGAAAGATAAGAGAAATGGTCTCTCGAAGACCCGTGAAGAGCGATCAATCTTTTTAGATGGACTGTTAAATAACAAGTATACATTACATTGTGATTAGAGGGCTAGAGAAAGGAACCGGCTCATTCTGACCATGTGTGTAGAGATTCTGTAAAAGATACGAGACCTAAGATAACGAAGATAAAGGAAGATAATGCATTTATGAAAGAAGGAATTGCCTTTATCCTTCCGGACATGCAGGGAGTCACTTGCTTTTGTTGAATTTTCTCCATTAAAGAAGATAGGATGATAGACTAAATGATGTCGGAGCAAGAGCTAAAGTCTGCAAATGTCCGCCTGAATACAATGGGCAAAGATGACAGTAAAGGCCCCCATACAAATTAAACTTGCCATTTTCAGTGGAACCAGCAAACAATCTAATGTCTATTGGTGTCCCTGGACTCTCCCTCAAATATGATGTTCCGGGGAGAAAAGCATCAGTCATGTTAATTTTCAGTGACTGATCCTTGTGATCTGCTGGGAGGAAAGTCGCTAACGGAGGTGTTATTGACATTGAAAACACATACTGTACATGCTCAGCTGAACCAAGCATGCATGCATATGGGAGCTTGGCCTGCAGCTATTGAAAGTGCATGGGCATCTCTAGGGTGGTGCCATTAATAGCATTTTGTATGAAAAACACTTGAATTTTTAAAGTCAAATTTGCAACAGTCTGTGTTGCAATAATTTGCTCCAAATGTATCAAACATTGCGCAACATTTTGGTGCATCTTTAAATCTAAAAGAGTAATCTGTATAATGCTTTGCGCCAGAAAAATTGAGTGCTTTTGGCTGTTTGTTGGTGGAGTAGCCTTTACATCAAATTTAAAAGAGATCTGTACCTATGACACTAACTGACCTGCTACATGTGCACTTGGCAGCTGAAGGCATCTATGTTGGTCCCATGTACATATGTGTCCGCATTGCTGAGAAAAATGATGTTTTGTTATATGTAAATGAGCCTCCAGGAGCAATCAGGGCACAAAGATGTACAGTATCTTGCGACTTTCTGAAGTCAGAATTCGGGAGTGCTGGGCATTTTTTCCAGTGTTTTTTTTTTATCTGCCCAAAACATTATGGCCTGTTGTTGCTACAACCCAATAGGGAATTTTGAAAACCACACTTAATAGTGTTGGGTTTTTGGTGTCTTTTTTTTAAGTCACATTTGGTGTGCTTTTGGAGCCTTGCCATTTTTTTTGAAAACCAGAGCATGCTCTAGGTATGGTGCTTTTACATGCAATTCCTCTTTGAATTATCTATAAAAAACAAACAAAAAAAAAACACCTGAAAAAATTACATGTCAAAAATGTAGCACGTTAAAATGTCACAAAAAATTGCTGTAAAAACACCTTCATTTCAGGGCATTTTTGAATCCCAAACTATTCAGCAGATTCATGAAACCTTCTGAAGAAAAACCCGCCCTTGTAGCCCATCACAGGGCAGCTTTCATTTTTCAAGAGCACTGTAATAAATGAAAGCTGTGCTGTGGTTGGCTGTCGTGATAGGTAATGCTGCCGCAAACTTCTAAGAAAAGTCCGCTCAAATTGTCTGTATGGCTTGGTTTGCATCACAGTTTCATTTTCCGTTCTTCTGATCCTTTTACGGATCCTGTAAAAAAAAAAAAAGTCCTGTAACAAAGCGGAATCTGTAAAAAAACAGATCCTGAGCATTTACAGATGCTTAAAATACAGGATCTTTTTTGTTGCAGGATCCGTTTTTTTTCCCCTGTTCCGCAGAAGAGTGGAAAATGAAACGGTGATGTAAGCCCAGCCTAATTTCCATATTAATAAGTAAGCCTCCCTCGAGGGGGCAGGGAGATTTCTGGCCAGGAGGAGACAAGGCACACACTCAGACAGGTGTACAATTCTGGAGGGTTCCATGAGATCGCTTTATTTATAGCAGAAAAGGCCTGAGTCTGCCCCTTACATGCTAAAGATAACCTTTTAACAATTTACCATGTATTTGTTAAGGGTCACATTAACAAATACATTTGGGCACATTTATTAAAACCAGCGTTTTTGGTCTTAATAAACCCCTAAACTGGCGGTGGTTCCGCCAAAGTTATAAAGAGGCCCGGCCTCTTCATAACTTTGGTGGATCTTCTGCCAGTTCTAAATGTAAGACTGCTTCCTACAGTAGCTGTCTGACATTTAGACCTTATTCTATGCCTTAAACAGGTGTAGAAAATGGTAAATGAGACGGGCCTACCACTTTTTTTAGACCTGGCGTGAGCGGAAAGAAGTCTAGCTGTTGTGTTGCACTCTGCGCCTGAAATATGCCTAATATAGTTGTCTTTCAGCTTAATAAATTGCCCCCTTTCTTTTCTTTTCAAAATACTTTTATTCTATAAAACTGAACAAAAATTAAACATATTAGGTATCGCCGCGTCCATGATGACCTGCTCCATAAAAATATTACATGACCTACCCTGTCAGGTGAATTTTGTTAAAAAATAAGTAAATAAAACTATGTTTTAACAGCCATTTTTTGTTCATATCGCCTCCCAAAAAAACTCTTAAGTGATCAAAAAGTTGTATGTACCCCAAAATGGTACCAATGAAAACATCAACTCTTCCCACAAAAATGAGCCAACACATACAAAACCATTGCGTAATGAAATTTTAGTAAAATCATGGAACTACGCCACATTTCTATAATGACATGGCAATAAGTCCAGATGCTTCACTGGCAAAAAGTCCAGCTGATGGCATACAGAAAAATTAAATTTTGTGGATGACAAGAATTATATTTTTTTCAGAAGCCTGCCTGGCAAAATGTCTAACTGATGGCTTAGAGAAGAATTCAATCTTAGAGAAGAATGACTAATTGCTGAAGGTGTGGAATTGCGCTACTACAGACACCTGGCCAAAAGTCTGACAGATGGCATAGCATAGAGAAGAATTACATTTTTGAGAAGAATTACATTTTCTTGAAGGAGAGGAGCTGCGTCACTACGGACTACTGGCCAAAAGTACTACTAATGACAAAGAGAAGGATTCAATTTTAGAGAATTCAATTTTGTTAAAGGAGCAGAACTGCACCAGAATTACCCCAACTAAGTGGTACAGCAGCAACTGCACTGACAGAAACTTTACCTTTAGCACACAAGCTAATTTCTGGTTGCAAATAGTTTTCTCATAACCACACATTCCATTATGGATGTCTCACACTTGAGTAGAATACAAAGAGGTGGAGGAGTCTGAGCAAGAGAAGAAGCAGCTGATGTTGATGACAAGGACACTGTACTGCTTGGGGATGCAGCCTGGCTTCCAGAGATAAGACTGGGAAAAATAGGACAGGTTTGTTCTGATTCTGAATGCTGGCCAGTTCTATTTTTCTTCAGGCTACATGTGTTGCAATAGAGCTCTGTTATCCATGTCAGTCCAAACACTAAGGCCACTTTCACACGGGCGTTGCGGGAAAAGGTGCAGGTGCGTTGCGGGAACACCCGCGATTTTTCCGCGCGAGTGCAAAACATTGTAATGCGTTTTGCACTCGCGTGAGAAAAATCGCGCATGTTTGGTACCCAAACCCGAACCTCTTCACAGAAGTTCGGGCTTGGGATCGGTGTTCTGTAGATTGTATTATTTCCCCTTATAACATGGTTATAAGGGAAAATAATAGCATTCTGAATACAGAATGCATAGTAAAACATCGCTGGAGGGGTTAAAAAAAATAAAAATAAAAATTTAACTCACCTTAGACCACTTGATAGCGCAGCCCGGCATCTCCTTCTGTATTCTTTCTTCAGGACCTGGGTAAAGGACCTTTGATGACGTCACTCCGGTCATCACATGATCCATCACCATGGTAAAAGATCATGTGACGTACCATGTGATGACCGGAGTGACGTCACCAAAGGTCCTTGACCTATACTGAATGCTCACCACAGGTCCTGTTCAGTAAAGGAGACAGAAGGAGATGCCGGCATTCCAATCAAGTGGACTAAGGTGAGTTAAATAATTTTTTATTTTTTTTAATCCCTCTAGCGCTGTTTTACTATGCATTCTGTATTCAGAATGCTATTATTTTCCCTTATAACCATGTTATTAGGGAAAATAATAAAGATCGGGTCTCCATCCCCATCGTCTCCTAGCAACTGTGCGTGAAAATCGCACCGCATCCGCACTTGCTTGGCCCATTCACTTCTATGGGGCCTGCGTTGCGTGAAAAACGCAGAATATAGAGCATGCTGCGATTTTCACGCAACGCACAAGTGATGCGTGAAAATCACTGCTCATGTGAACAGCCCCATAGAAATGAATGGGTCGGTATTCAGTGCGGGTGCAATGCGTTCACCTCACGCATCGCATCCTCACGGAATACTCGCCCGTGTGAAAAGGGCCTAACTGTTCAAGCGCTCCCCTCCCAGTGTCACGTGATCCTTCATCCTAATTCTGCCCCCTGTTTTTCTTGCCTCATAGTAAAATGGAGCGGGAGCCTTTTTTAAGTTATTTTTCTGAAACAGCTTTGGATTCTTTTAGCAGATTAATTTTTAAATGAATCTTATTAGTCTGTTCTACATTTTTCAGCACCTCGATCTGAATACTTTTGTGACTGCATGTGATAAAAAATCTACTATAGCCAGTGAGCTACTTAATAAAATGTATCTGTATAGTGCCACCTGCTGTTTGTTACTCTCCTTATTCTTTTGTCCGTGTCACTGAACTTGTTGAACATGCTCAGTTTTAAATCTTTTACTGCCACAATCATATGTTCTGTTAGAATTTGCGGCAGTTAGGGTGTGTTCACACTAGCGTTATGGAGTCCATTATGGCTTTCCGGTATAACAGGGTTATAACGGAACATAACGGAATCCATAAGACGGAAGGGCATTCCGTTTGCTCTCCGTCCTAATTGAAGTCTATGGGAATCAAAACAGATCCGTCTGGTTCCCGTTATGCAAGACGGAAAACAAAGTCCTGTCGATACAACTTTGTTATCCGTCTTGCATAACGGGACCCAGACGGATCAGTTATGTTTTCCCATAGACTTCTATTAGGACGGAGCAAAACGGAATGCCTCTTAACCACCTCAGCTCCCCTAGCTTAAACCCCCTTAATGACCAGACCACTTTTTACAATTATGCACTACACTACTTTCACGGTTTATTGCTCGGTCATACAACTTACCACCCAAATGAATTTTATCTCCTTTTCTTCTCACTAATAGAGCTTTCATTTGGTGGTATTTTATTGCTGCTGACATTTTTACTTTTTTTGTTATTAATCGAAATTGACCGAAATTTTTGCCAAAAAATGACATTTTTCACTTTCAGTTGTAAAATAAAAAATAAAAAAACTACATTTCTATATACATTTTTCTCTAAATTTATTGTTCTACATGTCTTTGATAAAAAAATGCAATAAGTGTATATTTATTGGTTTGCGCAAAAGTTATAGCGTTTACAAACTATGGTGCAAAAATTTGAATTTCCGCATTTTGAAGCAGCTCTGACTTTCTGAGCACCTGTCATGTTTCCTGAGGTTCTACAATGCCCACACAGTAAAAACACCCCACAAATGACCCCATTTCGGAAAGTAGACACCGTTAGGTATTCGCTGATGGGCATAGTGAGTTCATAGAACTTTTTATTTTTTGTCACAAGTTAGCGGAAAATTATAATTTTTTTTAATTATTTTTTTTCCTTACAAAGTTTCAAATTCCACTAACTTGTGACAAAAAATAAAAACTTCCATGAACTCACTATGCCCATCACGAAATACCTTGGGGTGTCTTCTTTCCAAAATGGGGTCACTTGTGGGGTTTTTATACTGCCCTGGCATTCTAAGGGACCTAGCGTGAGAAGAAGTCTGGAATTCAAATGCGTAAAAAATGCCCTGTGAAATCCTAAAGGTGCTCTTTAGAATTTGGGCCCCTTTGGGCACCTAGGCTGCAAAAAAGTGTCACACATGTGGTATCGCCGTACTCAGAAGAAGTAGGGCAATGTGTTTTGGGGTGTATTTTTACATATACCCATGCTGGGTGAGAGAAATATCTCTCTAAAAGTCAACCTTTCCCATTTTTTTATACAAAGTTGTCATTTTAAAGAGATATTTCTCTCACCCAGCATGGGTATATGTAAAAAGACACCCCAAAACACATTGCCCAACTTCTCCTGAGTACGGCGATACCACATGTGTGACACTTTTTTTCAGCCTAGGTGCGCAAAGGGGCCCAAATTCCAATGAGTACCTTTTAGGAGGGCATTTTTAGGCATTTGGATTCCAGACTTCTCACGCTTTAGGCCCCTAAAATGCCAGGGCAGTATAAATACCCCACATGTGACCCCATTTTGGAAAGAAGACACCCCAAGGTATTCTGTGAGGGGCATGGCGAGTTCATAGAAGTTTCTTTTTTTTGGCACAAGTTAGCGGAAATTGATTTTTCTTGTTTTTTCTCACAAAGTCTCCCTTTCCGCTAACTTGCGACAAAAAGTTCAATCTTTCATGGACTCAATATGCCCCTCAGAGAATACCTTGGGGTGTCTACTTTCCAAAATGGGGTCACATGTGGGGTATTTATACTGCCCTGGCATTTTAGGGGCCCTAAAGCGTGGGAAGAAGTCTGGAATATAAATGTCAAAAAAAATTTCCGCATTTGGATTCCGTGAGGGGTATGGTGAGTTCATGTGAGATTTTATTTTTTTGTCACAAGTTAGTGGAATATGAGACTTTGTAAGAAAAAACAAAAAAACTAAAAATCACTTTCTGCTAACTTGAGACAAAAAAAATCTTCTATGAACTCGCCATGCCCCTCAAAAGTGATCTTTTTATAGTGCCGCAGCGATTTTACAGTGTTTTTGCAGTGATCAGAAAAAATAAAAAATTTCTGATCACTGAACGCAAGTTTGCGCACAAGATCAGGCCTGATCAGGCGAACACTGCGTTTTTTGTAGAGCCTATAGAACATGTTCTATTCTTGTCCGCAATTGCGGACAAGAAAAGGCATTTTCTATATAGTTCTGGCAATGTGGGGATCCGCAAAATGCGGAAAGTACATTGACGGTGTCCGTGCTTTGCGAATCCGCGGTGTCCGTGTTTTGCGGATCCGCGGTGTCTGTGTTTTTCGGATCCGCGGTGTCCGTGTTTTGCGGATCCGAGGATCCGCAAAACACATACGGACGTCTGAATGGAGCCTTACAGGGGGGTGATCAATGACAGGGGGGTGATCAGGGAGTCTATATGGGGTGATCACCCCACTGTCATTGATCACCCCCTGTAAGGCTCCATTCAGACGTCCGTATGTGTTTTGCGGATCCGCGGATCCACGGATAGGATCCGCAAAACACATACGGACGTCTGAATGGAGCCTTACAGGGGGGTGATCAATGACAGGGGGTGATCAGGGAGTCTATATGGGGTTATCAGGGGTTAATAAGTGACAGGGGGGGTGTAGTGTAGTGGTGTTTGGTGCTACTTTACAGAGCTGCCTGAGTCCTCTGGTGGTCGATCCAAGCAAAAGGGATCACCAGAGGACCAGGTAGCAGGTATTTTAGACGCTGTTATCAAAACAGCATCTAATATACCCTTCAGGGGTTAAAAAAATCGCATCTACAACCTGCCAGCGAATGATCGCCGATGGCAGGCTGTAGATCTACTCGTTTACCTGCCGATCCTGTGAACGCGCGCGTTGACAGGAAATCTCGCCTCTCGTGAGATGACACGCCGGCGCGTCAACGAGGAATGAATCGACTGCCTTCGGAACACAATCCTGCGTTAGGCGGTCCGGAGGCGGTTAAAGGCTTCCATTTTGCATTCCATCCTATGGATTCCGTTATGTTCCGTTATAACCCTGTTATAACAGAAAGCCATAACGGACTCCATAACGATAGTGTGAACCTACCCTTACATAGAGAGAGCTGCAAAAGAATGGACAAGCCCCCAGATTTTTTTTTTATTATTATTATTTATTTAAAGGGGTTGTCTGGGTTCAGAGTTGAACCCGGACATGTCCCCATTTTCACCAAGGCAGCCCCTCTGATATGAGCATTGGAGCATTTCATGCTCCGATGCTCTCCTTTGCCTTGCGCTGAATTGCGTAGGACAAAGGCTTCTTCTGGAGATCTGGTGACATACCAGATTCTGTAAGGGAATGCTAGACGGAGGCTTCCGCCTAGCAGTGAGTCGGTGATGTCACCGGCACTAATGGGTGGACTTTAGCGCTGCCCTAGCCTGTAAAATGGCTAGAGCAGCACTAAAACCTGCCCATCAGTGCCGGTGATGTCCGGTGATGCTAGGCAGAAGCCTCCGTCTAGCAGTGTCAAAACATAAACAAAAAAGCCCTTTCCCTGAGCGATACAGAGCAATGCAAGCATCTTTACTCAGAAAATGCATTTTGCTGTTTCTCCATTATTAAACCTTTAAAATGTGTGAATATATCGACATTTTGGTGTTACCCGTTGAGTGCTGTCCAATCAGTGCTGACAGATAGACTGTGTAGGGACACAATTCTGTGACAAGGGGAATGGTTACTATTAGACCCAAGATTTGAACACTCCATGTGACTGGTTTTGCATACTGTAAGTCAATAGTGGCACAGAAAACTTACTTTTCCTGCTTTTATAAAGGGCTGGCCCCACAGCAGTGGTGCAGCAAGAATTTATAGTTAATCCTTTAAGGGCTGGTCAATGGCAGCTTGTACCGTGTGATAGCTTATTCACTGACAGCAAGCAATGGTAGTGATGCGCAAAGTCCACAATTTTCAACTATTACATGCTGCACACATATAATTTGACTCTTGCTGATATCCACCATATAGTGCTTTCTCAAGTGTTCTTTCAGGGCAGTAACGGTTGCGATAAGCCAGAGCAAGCAGTTTTCCAGCAACTTTCAGGCAGAATCTTGCTCTCACCAACCTACAATAAAGGTTTTTGACTTCCAGTCTCTTGTAAGTCAGGCACAAAGGATAGACGCATGTTTGTAATTCCAAAATTTAGATGCTACAAGCCCAGGAAAGGAGTAATGATAGCAAAATGGTGGTTGTAGTTACTCACTCTGATGTTTCCCCGGCAGGGTTGCCAACCAGAATTTTTCTTTTTTTTTGGACAACTTATCCCAAAATCACGGACAGCCAACATTTTGTACAGACAAATTAAAAAAACAAAAACGACTGATAAAGATTATAAGCAATAGGGGGCAGAGCTAACCGCGCACTGTGATGGCGGCTTGATCTTGTTGCGCCTCACAAAAGCTGCTGTTCTTCCCTGCTCAACGGCACAATAAGCTACCAAAAATGGTGAAATCTACCAAGGAATGATCAGAGAACCGACTGGGCACACTGAGAGTCAGCAAAAGTCAAGCTGACATGGATAAATATCTAAACAAAAGAGGTGCCTCTCAGGCGGGAGGAAACAAGATGGCGCCGAGCTCCGCCAAGCGCCTAGCTGAACAAGAGGACTCATATGCCATGTCCGAAGGGACGGGTGAAGCTGAGGACCTAACGCTGTTGAGATCCTTCTTCAAAAAAGCATTATATGAAGCCTTATCTCCCCTACAGAGAGACATAGCGAACATTAAAACAGAGGTAAAACAGAACGGGCATAGGGGTGTGGCACTAGAGGACTCTCACTCCTCAGTGATTCAGCATGAAGTGGCCATCCAGGTCTTACTGAGCTCCTACCAAGAGCATTTGAATACAGCGCTCATGCAAATTGAGGACCAATAAAATAGGAGCAGGCACAAAAACATACGCCTCAGAGGCATACCCGAAAAGGTAACAAGTAAGACTCTGCCCCAGGCGGTCGCCGCCATCTTTGCCTCGTTTGTTGGGCCCCGAGAAAGCACCCTCAATAATGGTGGAGAGAGCACATAGGGCGTTAAGACCAAAAAAAAAACTTTGGGAACCCACCTAGAGATGTGATATGCAGCCTTCTCAACTACCTTGATACAGCTGGCTTACTGCGTGGCAAGAGACAGCAAAGATCTGGTGTATGAAGGTACTAAAATTTAGGTCTTTCATCTCCAAGTACTCCAGCTAAACGCAGCACTTTAAAGCCACTTACAGATGCCCTCAGATCGAACAAACTCCCAGTGCGCTTTTTATACCCTTTCGGCCTAGCCACGGCCAAGGATGGCCAGCAGATTATCATCCGCACATCCTCTGATCTCTCGGCCACTTGAGACAAACTAGGAATCGAGCCCTTGAAACTAGGAATCGAGCCCATCATGGCTTCCTGTGCCCAAAGACCCAATCTTTCCAGAATTACCTCCGATTCATCCGTGGCAGGTGGTCCGGAATACAAAATCACCCAAGTCCAAGAGGATCCCTAGGGATGAAGAGGACACTTGAGATATCTGCACAGACCGGCAACATGAAGATCGTCCTCGTATAGGAAACCCAGGGAGGCCATGGACACTCAGCACCCTGTGGATCTCCTGGAGAGATAATTTTACTTTACGATTGTTTTAACCCTCCTTCTCCTTCCATCCCCCCTTTTTTGTTATCTGGCTTCCTCCCTATTTTGTATTTTGAGCTGATTTTTCTGTCACCACTCTCAGATATATGGTGGAAGGGGACGGGAGTCTGCTGAATGCCACAGGGGCTATTGCATTAACACTGAAGGGCCACTTAACTAATAGAATAGCTGGTCGAGACTCCCAGGTCAATTCACCTTTGTTAATTTGGACACAGTTCGTTACACAGTCCATTTAGAATTTACTTTGTTTACTACATATGCTGTTATATAGAGGGGACTTGATCCCCTTCTTTTTATAGGGATGAGCAGATTGGCGAATGATGGTTGTTCTCCTCCCTCCAGACCTGAAGACCTCAGAGGTCACAGGCTCCTCATTCTATTGGTATCTATACTGTAGGTTTATTACATTTGGCTATGTGGAGCCTGGCTATGGATACTATCATCTCCAATTTACTCTTAATTGTAATGTTCTATACAGTATTATTTTTCTGTTTATGTTTCATGATTCTGGCAGTAGACCTCCTTGCATAATATGTTGGTCCTTCTCACTCTATTTGAATGGCTAAATTCCGTGTCCTTTCGCACAATGTGAATAGTTTCAATGTCCCACAAAAAAAGAAGACAAATCTCAAATTTACTCTATAAACAGATTGCAGACATTGTGCTTTTCCAGGACACTCACTTCCATCATAACCATCTCCCAAAACTCCCAGCCTCTCCTTATTCACAGTGGTATCACTCTACACATTCCAGCGCCTTGAGGGGAGTGTCCATAGCTATTAGAATGGCTAAATGGTTAGATGGCTGGAGGAGCCTTTAAACTAGGATCTGGGGGTGGGTGGGGGGTTATACTAATAAGGGGGTAGTTAGTGTATATAGAGAGTGGGGTATAGGAGGGGACAGTGGGGATTTAGTGGGGGCTAGGGTTAGTGAGGAAAGTAGGGAGAAGACTGGGCAGAACTGTACACCAATGAAATTATAGAGCTGCTGGTAACAAGAACCTGTTACATACAAACATCAACCAAGGTAACCAAAAAATCATGGTTATTCACTTTACAGATAATAGTAATTTAAAAAGTATTTTTTACCAATGCCAGAAGTCTAGCTAACTAAATGGGGGAGCTGGAGGCTATGGCACTAGAAGAACACATATATGTAGTTGGTGTGGCTGAGACATGGTTGGACTCTTCGCTAGAGTTGAGTGAACCCAAACTTTAGGTTTTTCGGCACCCGGACCCGAACCCGAACTTTTACGTAAAGGTTCGGTGTTCGGCGAATTTTATGGCGCTTTTTGAAAGGCTGCAAAGCAGCCAATCAACAAGCGTCATACTACTTGCCCCAAAAGGCCATCACAGCCATGCCTACTATTGGCATGGCTGTGATTGGCCAACTGCAGCATGTGACTCAGCCTCTATTTAAGCTGGAGTCACTTAACGCCGCCCGTCACTCTGCTCGGATTAGTGTAGGGAGAGGCTGCAGCTGCTGTGAGGGAGAGATCAGGGAGCGATCTTATCAAGAACTGGTTTATGTACTCAGCGATCTACAGAAAAAGTGTTTTGTGGGTGCAGTGCACAATTTTTTTAAGCCTGCCCTGAGCCAACTACTGCTGAAAACAAACTTTTTTTTCTTCATTTCATCAATATCAATACCTGATCGGCAGCCATTTTATGCAACGATACTGTACCAGCATAGGCTATCTGCAAGTCCAGCTTTGGCATACTGAGGTGAAAAAACCCTCTAATATACTGCACATCTGGGATTAGACAAGCATAAGTGACGTCACATTTAGGACAGAAATACAGCTTTTTGGTTAGGGTAAAAAAAATCCTCTAATATACTGCACATCTGTGATTACACATGCATAAGTCACTGTCACATTTAGGACAGAAATACAGCTTTTTGGTTACTGGGGTGAAAAAAGCCTGTAATATACTGCACATCTGTGATTACACATGCATAAGTCACTGTCACATTTAGGACAGAAATATAGCTTTTTTTCTTACTGGGGTGAAAAAACCCTCTGATACACTGCATATCTGGGATTACACGTGCATAAGTCACTGTCACATTTAGGACAGAAATACAGCTTTTTGGTAAGGGTGAAAAAACCCTCTGATATACTGCCCATCTGGGATTACACGTGCATAAGTGATTGTCACATTAAGGCCATAAATACAGCTTTTTTCTTACTGGGGTGAAAAAACCCTCTAATATACTGCACTTCTGTGATTACACATGCATAAGTGATTGTCACATTAAGGCCAGAAATCCTGCTTTGTCATACTGGGGTCAAAAAACCCTCTAATATACTGCACATCTCTGATTACACGTGCATAATTGACTGTCACATTTAGGACAGAAATACAGCTTTTTGGATAGGGTGAAAAAACCCTCTAATATACTGGACATCTGGGATTAGACCTGCATAAGTGATTGTCACATTTAGGCCAGAAATACGCCTTTTTGGTTACTGGGGTGAAAAAAGCCTCTAATATATTGCACATCTGGGATTACACGTGCATAAGTGAGTGTCACATTTAGGCCAGAAATACGCCTTTTTGGTTACTGGGGTGAAAAAAGCCTCTGATAATACTGCACATCTCATATAAGACGTGCATAAGTGAGTGTCACATTTAGGCCACAAATACCGCTGTCATATAGAGTTTTAATTTTTTTTTTTGTGCAATACCCTACATGAGGGTTTTTAATGGCGGTTAATTTTTTTTAACAGACTTAACCACTTATTACTTTCCTTTGTAAACGCTAACTATGATGCAAACATCTAATTAGGGATGCGGTCATGGTCATGGTGGTGGTGTTGGTGGAGCCTCTGGTGCAGGGAGAGGACGTGGCCGTTCTGCCACAGCTACACGTCCTACTGAACTTTCTACCTCAGGTCCCAGTCCCAGCCAGAATCTACAGCGATATTTGGTCGGGCCTAATGCTGTTCTAAGGATGGTAAGGCCTGAGCAAGTACAGGCGCTAGTCAATTGGGTGGCCGACAGTGGATCCAGCACGTTCACATTATCTCCCACCCAGTCTTCTGCAGAAAGCGCACAGGTGGCGCCTGAAACCCATGCCCATCAGTCTGTCACATCACCCCCGTGCATATCGGGGAACCTGTCTGAGCCTCAAGTCATGCAGCAGTCTCTTATGCTGTTTGAAGACTCTACTGGCAGGGTTTCCCAAGGGCATCCACCTAGCCCTTCCCCAGGGGTGGAAGAGATAGAATGCACTGACGCACAACCACTTATGTTTCCTGATGAGGACATGGGAATACCACCTCAGCACGTCTCTGATGATGACGAAACACAGGTGCCAACTGCTGTGTCTTTCTGCAGTGTTCAGACCGAAAAGGAGGTCAGGGAGGAAGACTGGGTGGAAGACGATGCAGGGGACGATAAGGTCCTAGACCCCACATGGAATGAAGGTCGTGCCACTGACTTTCAGAGTTCGGAGGAAGAGGCAGTGGTGAGAGCGAGCCAACAGCGTAGCAAAAGCGGGAGCAGGGTGCAAAAGCAGAGCAGCCATCGCCAAAACAGTTCGCCTGTTACTGGCCACCGTCACCAGGGACCGAGCACACCAAAGGCAGCTTCAAGGAGTTCCCTGGCATGGCACTTCTTCACACAATGTGCTGACGACAAGACCCGAGTGGTTTGCACGCTGTGCCATCAGAGCCTGAAGTGAGGCATTAACGTTCTGAACCTTAGCACAACCTGCATGACCAGGCATCTACATGCGAGACACGGGCTGCAGTGGAGTAAGCACCTTCAAAACCAAGAAAGGGCTCAGGCCCCTCCTGCTCCCTCTTCTGCTGCTGCCTCTTCCTCTGGAGGATTGTTGGCACCTGCCGCCCAGCAAGCAGAGGATGTGACACCAACAACACCTCCGTCACCAAGCATCTCCACCATGTCACACATGTCACAAACCTTTGCGAGAAAGCGTAAATTCCCACCTAGGCACCCTCGATCCCTGGCCCTGAATGCCAGCATTTCTAAACTACTGGCCTTTGAAATGCTGTCATTCAGGCTGGTGGAGACGGACACGTGGACCAGTAAGCACAGCCAGGGACGCTATATCTCCCTAACTGCACACTGGGTAAATGTAGTGGCGGCTGGGCCCCAGGCGGAGAGCTGTTTGGCGCACGTCCTTCTGCCGCCAAGGATCGCAGGGCATCATTCATTGCCTCCTGTTGCCTCCTCTTCCTACTCTGCTTCCTCCTCCTCTTCTACCACCTCCTCATCCGGTCAGCGACAGACCTTCACCAACAACTTGAGCACAGCCAGGGGTAAACGTCAGCAGGCCGTTCTGAAACTGATGTGTTTGGGGGACAGGCCGCACACTGCGCAGGAGTTGTGGCGGGGTATAGAACAACAGACCGACGAGTGGTTGCTGCCAGTGGGCCTCAAGCCCGGCCTGGTGGTGTGCCATAATGGGCGAAATCTCGTTGCAGCTCTGGGACTAGCCGGTTTGACGCACATCCCTTGCCTCGCGCATGTGCTGAATTTGGTGGTGCAGAAATTCATTCACAACTACCCCGACATGTCTGAGCTGCTGCATAAAGTGCGGACCGTTTGTGCACGCTTTCGGCGTTCTCACCCTGCTGCTGCTCGCCTGTCAGCGCTGCAGCGTAACTTCGGCCTTCCCGCCCACCACCTCATATGCGACAAGCCCACCAGGTGGAACTCCACCTTGCACATACTGGAGAGACTGTGCGAGCAGAAGCAGGCCATAGTGGAGTTTCAGCTGCAGCACGCAGTCGCACTGCGGAACAGCACCACTTCATCACCAATGACTGGGCCTCCATGCGAGACCTGTGTGCCCTGTTGCGCTGTTTTGAGTACTCCACCAACATGGCCAGTGGCGATGATGCCATTATCAGCATTACAATACCACTTCTATGTCTCCTTGAGAAAACACTTAGGGCAATGATGGAAGAGGAGGTGGCCCAGGACGAGGAGGAGGAAGAGGGGTCATCTCAAACACTTTCAGGCCAGTCTTTTAGAAGTGGCTCAGAAAGAGGACTTTTGCAACAGCAGAGGCCAGGTACAAATTTGGCCAGCCAGGGGACCACTACTGGAGGAGGAGGAGGATGGGGATGAAGCATGTTCACAGTGGGGTGGCATCCAACGCAGCTCGGGCCCATCACTGGTGCGTGGCTGGGGGGATACGGAGGACCAGGGGCGGATTAAGTGCATGATAGGCTGTCTACCCAACTTGGCCCCTCCCTCCATTTTAGTTTCGTTTTTTTTTTGTATGAAGAGGCTGCGGTGCTTCATGAGCGCCACAGTCTCTTCCTAGGCAATATGACATCTTCAGACTAAAAAAAATACCACAAATTGGGTCCTAAAGTAAAAAATTTGGTCGCCAAATTTAAAATTCATATAATTATAATAAAAAAGACATGGAGGAGAATACAGCACCACATACCTCTTACATCCAGTGACATCCAGTGACATCTCCTGTCATGTAGACCTTCTCTTTCCTCTTCTCCTCCATTTGACCCAGACCACCATGGCAAATTCTTTCAGCCGCATCTCGTCTCTACAGTTTGTAACACAGACACGTTAGATTTCTCAATTTTTCCATCAACCTCCTCATCCTGGTGTCCCCACGGTGTCATCCTGCTGCCACCCCCAATACTGTGTTCGTTTTGCTCCCCAATTCCCCAGGTACTATACTGCTGAAAAAATAGTGACCCTAACCACCTCAGCCCCCAGTGCTTAAACACCCTGAAAGACCAGGCCACTTTTTACACTTCTGACCTACACTACTTTCACCGTTTATTGCTCGGTCATGCAACTTACCACCCAAATGAATTTTACCTCCTTTTCTTCTCACTAATAGAGCTTTCATTTGGTGGTATTTCATTGCTGCTGACATTTTTACTTTTTTTGTTATTAATCGAAATTTAACGATTTTTTTGCAAAAAAATGACATTTTTCACTTTCAGTTGTAAAATTTTGCAAAAAAAACGACATCCATATAGAAATTTTGCTCTAAATTTATAGTTCTACATGTCTTTGATAAAAAAAAAATGTTTGGGTAAAAAAAAAATGGTTTGGGTAAAAGTTATAGCGTTTACAAACTATGGTACAAAAATGTGAATTTCCGCTTTTTGAAGCAGCTCTGACTTTCTGAGCACCTGTCATGTTTCCTGAGGTTCTACAATGCCCAGACAGTCTAAACACACCCCACAAAATGACCCCATTTCTGAAAGTACAACCTCACCCTAAGGTAATCGCTAATAGGCATAGTGAGTTCATAGAACTTTTTTTTTTCTTGTCACAAGTTAGCGGAAAAATCGTGATTTTTTTTTTTTTTTTTTTTTCTTACAAAGTCTCATATTCCACTAATTGTGACAAAAAATAAAAAGTTCTATGAACTCACTAGGCCCATCAGCGAATACCTTGGGGTCTCTTCTTTCCAAATGGGTCACTTGTGGGGTAGCTATACTGCCCTGGCATTCTAGGGGCCCAAATGTGTGGTAAAGAGTTGAAATCAAAATCAGTAAAAAATGACCTGTGAAATCCCGAAAGGTGCTCTTTGGAATATATGGGCCCTTTGCCCACCCCCCCCCCAAGGCTGCAAAAAAGTGTCCACACATCTGGTATCCCGACCTCAGGAGAAGTTGAGGAATGTGTTTTGGGGTGTCTTTTTACATATACCCATGCTGGGTGAGATAAATATCTTGGTCAAATGACAACTTTGTATAAAAAAATGGGAAAAGTTGTCTTTTGCCAAGATATTTCTCTCACCCAGCATGGGTATATATAAAATGACACCCCAAAACACATTCCCCACCTTCTCCTGAGTACGGAGATACCAGATGTGTGACACTTTTTTGCAGCCTAGGTGGGCAAAGGGGCCCATATTCCAAAGAGCACCTTTCGGATTTCACTCATCATTTTTTACAGAATTTGATTTCTAACTCCTTACCACACATTTGGGCCCCTAGAATGCCAGGGCAGTATAACTACCCCACAAGTGACCCCATTTTGGAAAGAAGACACCCCAAGCTATTCCGTGAGGGGCATGGCGAGTTCCTAGAATTTTTTATTTTTTGTCACAAGTTAGTGGAAAATGATGATTTTTTTTTTTTTTTTCATACAAAGTCTCATATTCCACTAACTTGTGACAAAAAATAAAAACTTCCATGAACTCACTATGCCCATCAGCGAATACCTTGGGGTCTCTTCTTTCCAAAATGGGGTCACTTGTGGGGTAGTTATACTGCCCTGGCATTCTAGGGGCCCAAATGTGTGGTAAGGAGTTTGAAATCAAATTCTGTAAAAAATGACGAGTGAAATCCGAAAGGTGCTCTTTGGAATATGGGCCCCTTTGCCCACCTAGGCTGCAAAAAAGTGTCATACATCTGGTATCCCCGTACTCAGGAGAAGTTGAGGAATGTGTTTTGGGGTGTCTTTTTACATATACCCATGCTGGGTGAGATAAATATCTTGGTCAAATGACAACTTTGTATAAAAAAATGGGAAAAGTTGTCTTTTGCCAAGATATTTCTCTCACCCAGCATGGGTATATGTAAAATGACACCCCAAAACACATTCCCCACCTTCTCCTGAGTACGGAGATACCAGATGTGTGACACTTTTTTGCAGCCTAGGTGGGCAAAGGGGCCCATATTCCAAAGAGCACCTTTCGGATTTCACTCGTCATTTTTTACAGAATTTGATTTTCAAACTCCTTACCACACATTTGGGCCCCTAGAATGCCAGGGCAGTATAACTACCCCACAAGTGACCCCATTTTGGAAAGAAGACACCCCAAGCTATTCCGTGAGGGGCATGGCGAGTTCCTAGAATTTTTTTTTTTTTGTCAAAAGTTAGTGGAAAATTGAGATTTTTTTTTTTTTTTTTTTTCATACAAAGTCTCATATTCCACTAACTTGTGACAAAAAATAAAAACTTCCATGAACTCACTATGCCCATCAGCGAATACCTTGGGGTCTCTTCTTTCCAAAATGGGGTCACTTGTGGGGTAGTTATACTGCCCTGGCATTCTAGGGCCCAAATGTGTGGTAAGGAGTTTGAAATCAAATTCGGTATAAAAAATGACGAGGTGAAATCCGAAAGGTGCTCTTTGGAATATGGGCCCCATTTGCACCACCTAGGCTGCAAAAAAGTGTCACACATCTGGTATCCCCGTACTCAGGAGAAGTTGAGGAATGTGTTTTGGGGTGTCTTTTTACATATACCCATGCTGGGTGAGATAAATATCTTGGTCAAATGACAACTTTGTATAAAAAAATGGGAAAAGTTGTCTTTTGCCAAGATATTTCTCTCACCCAGCATGGGTATATATAAAATGACACCCCAAAACACATTCCCCACCTTCTCCTGAGTACGGAGATACCAGATGTGTGACACTTTTTTGCAGCCTAGGTGGGCAAAGGGGCCCATATTCCAAAGAGCACCTTTCGGATTTCACAGGTCATTTTTTACTGAATTTGATTTCAAACTCCTTACCACACATTTGGGCCCCTAGAATGCCAGGGCAGTATAACTACCCCACAAGTGACCCCATTTTGGAAAGAAGAGACCCCAAGGTATTCGCTGATGGGCATAGTGAGTTCATGGAAATTTTTTTTTTTTGTCACAAGTTAGTGGAATAGGAGACTTTGTATGAAAAAAAAATCAAAAAAAAAAATCATCATTTTCCACTAACTTGTGACAAAAAATAAAAAATTCTAGGAACTTGCCATGCCCCTCACGGAATACCTTGGGGTGTCTTCTTTCCAAAATGGGGTCACTTGTGGGGCAGTTATACTGCCCTGGCATTTTCCAGGGGCCCTAATGTCTGGTAAGTAGGTAAATGACCTGTGAAATCTGAAAGGTGCTCTTTGGAATGTGGGCCCCTTTGCCCAGCTAGGCTGCAAAAAAGTGTCACACATCTGGTATCTCCGTACTCAGGAGAAGGTAAGGAATGTGTTTTGGGGTGTCATTTTACATATACCCATGCTGGGTGAGAGAAATATCTTGGCAAAAGACAACTTTTCCCATTTTTTTTATACAAAGTTGGCATTTGACCAAGATATTTATCTCACCCAGCATGGGTATATGTAAAATGACACCCCAAAACATATTCCCCAACTTCTGCTGAATACGGAGATACCACATGTGTGACACTTTTTTGCAGCCTAGGTGGGCAAAGGGGCCCAAATTCCTTTTAGGAGGGCATTTTTAGACATTTGGATACCAGACTTCTTCTCACGCTTTGGGGCCCCTAAAATGCCAGGGCAGTATAAATACCCCACATGTGACCCCATTTTGGAAAGAAGACACCCCAAGGTATTCAATGAGGGGCATGGCGAGTTCATTGAAAAAAAAAAATTTTGGCACAAGTTAGCGGAAATTGATTTTTTGGATTTTGTTCTCACAAAGTCTCCCTTTCCGCTAACTTGGGACAAAAATTTCAATCTTTCATGGACTCAATATGCCCCTCAGCGAATACCTTGGGGTGTCTTCTTTCCAAAATGGTGTTATTTGTGGGGTGTTTGTACTGCCCTGGCATTTGAGGGTCTCCGCAATCATTACATGTATGCCCAGCATTAGGAGTTTCTGCTATTCTCCTTATATTGAGCATACGGGTAATGAGCTTTTTTTTTTCTGTTCAGCCTCTGGGCTGAAAGAAAAAAATGAACGGCACAGATTTCTTCATTCGCATCGATCAATGTGGATGAAAAAATCTCTGCCAAAAAAAGAAAAAGGAGGGGAAAGGCGTCTGCCAAGACATAGGAGCTCCGCCCAACATCCATACCCACTTCAGCTCGTATGCCCTGGCAAACCAGATTTCTCCATTCACATCAATCGATGTGGATGAATAAATCATTGCCGGGATTTTTTTTTTTATATATACAAAGTGTTTGCCAAAGTATATGAACACCGCCACCTCCTCAGCTCATATGCCTCGGCAAACATATCTTTTACTGCAGAGGAGAAATCTCGTCTTGCAGCGCCGCATACACCGACTTGCGTGTAATCTGACAGCAGCACAATGCTTCTGTCCGAATGCACATCAGTGCTGCAGCTGGTCGATCGGTTGGTCCACCTGGAAGGTAAAAAAAACAAAACAAAAAAGAAAAAACCAGGCCGCAAAGCAATAACTTTATTAACTTTAGAACAGAACATATTAACTTTTTTAAACTTTTTTAACTTTTTTACTTACCGGTAATTTTTTTTTTGTTTAGTTTTTTTTACCTTTATAGAACAAACCTCTCCTTCCCCATGGGACAATGTGCAAAGCGCAAATCGCCCAAAGATGTGGCGAAGTACGTTATGCACTTTATCCCAGGTGAAAGGAGAGGTTTGCAGCAGCTGAGAGTAAAAGGGCCCTAATAGCCCTGTGTGCCTGTCCTGTGAGATGCAATCCCTATGCTAGGTGTACCTGTGTGTGGTACTTCCGGAAACACTCTCCATAGCATAGGGCAGGGTGGTCAGCACAGTCAGGACAGAAATAGCGGGTGTCACGCCTTATTCCACTCCTGCTACAGACACGACATCTTTTTCGGGGTGACGGTTGGGTTGAGGTACCAGGAACGACACTGGGGAAATGTCGCTCGTGTAGACGGCTAACTACACTGGGGGATGGGGCCACGGAACCTCCTGGGTAAAGGAGGTTCTCGATGATCTCTTCCTGGAATTTGAGGAAAGATCGTGTTCTCCCAGCCTTACTGTAGAGAACAAAACTATTGTACAGCGCCAATTGAATTAAATATACAGACACCTTCTTATACCAGCGTCTGGTTCTGCGGGAAACTAAATACGGAGACAACATCTGGTCATTGAAGTCCACCCCTCCCATGAGCGCATTATAGTCGTGGACACAGAGGGGCTTTTCAATGACACGGGTTGCTCGCTCAATTTGGATTGTCGTGTCTGCGTGAATGGAGGAGAGCATGTAAATGTCACGCTTGTCTCTCCATTTCACCGCGAGCAGTTCTTCGTTACACAAGGCAGCCCTCTCCCCCCTTGCAAGACGGGTGGTTACAAGCCGTTGGGGGAAGCCCACGCGACTAGTTTGCGCGGTGCCACACGCGCAAATCCGTTCTAGAAACAAATGCCTAAAGAGGGTCACACTTGTGTAAAAATTGTCCACATAAAGATGGTACCCCTTGCCGAATAAGGGTGACACCAAGTCCCAGACTGTCTTCCCACTGCTCCCCAGGTAGTCAGGGCAACCGACCGGCTCCAGGGTCTGATCTTTTCCCTCATAGACACGAAATTTGTGGGAATAGCCTGTGGCCCTTTCACAGAGCTTATACAATTTGACCCCATACCGGGCACGCTTGCTTGGGATGTACTGTTTGAAGCCAAGGCGCCCGGTAAAATGTATTAGGGACTCGTCTACGCAGATGTTTTGCTCGGGGGTATACAAATCTGCAAATTTCTGGTTGAAATGGTCTATGAGGGGCCGAATTTTGTGGAGCCGGTCAAAAGCTGGGTGGCCTCTGGGACGGGAGGTGGTGTTGTCGCTAAAATGCAGGAAACGGAGGATGGCCTCAAATCGTGCCCTGGACGCAGCAGAGAACATGGGCATGTGATGAATCGGGTGCGTTGACCAATATGACCGCAATTCATGCTTTTTTGTCAGGCCCATGTTGAGGAGAAGGCCCAAAAAAAATTTAATTTCGGAAACTTGGACTGGTTTCCACCGGAAAGGCATAAAAGCTTCCCGGGTTGGCGGATATAAATTGTGTGGCATACTGGTTGGTCTCTGCCACGACTAAGTCCAAGAGCTCCGCAGTCAAGAACAGCTCAAAAAATCCCAGGGCCGAACCGATTTGAGCCGTCTCAACCCGAACTCCAGACTGGGCGGTGAAAGGGGGAACTACAGGTGCGGCTGAAGTTGGTGACTGCCAATCAGGGTTTGCCAGCACCTCAGGGATTCTAGGGGCTCTACGGGCCTGTCTTTGCGGTGGCTGCGACGGGGTAACTAGTGCACGTGCCACCGTACCAGCTTCAACTGCCCTTCTGGTGCTCGCCACGTCACCATGTTGTACGGCAGTGCTGGTACTAGGTCCAGGGAGGGCTGCGCTGCTGGTGTATGCCTCACCACGTGATCCGGCAGCGACAGCCCCACTCTGCTGCTCTTGAAGCGGATCCTGCATAACCTGTGGTCTAGCGACATGGGGCCGGGTACGCCTGGTGCTGCCAGGGACCTCCACCTCCTCGTCCGAACTTTGGGTCAGAGAGCCACTGCTTTCCACAGGTTCATATTCTGACCCGCTAGATTCATCAGATGAGGGTTCCCACTCCTCATCCGACTGGGTCAGAATCCTGTAGGCCTCTTCAGAAGAATACCCCCTGTTTGACATTTTGGACTACTAAATTTAGGGGTATTCCCTGAGACTACCCAAGAAAAAAAGCAAACCTGTCTTACAAAGGGGAGGCTAGCGAAGTACCGGAGGCCACTGCGGTTGATAAAAAATATCAAAACTGATTTTTTTATCGCCGCAGTGCGTGTAAAATGAATGTGCAGTGATCAAAAAATATATATTTTTTGTCACTGCGGTGGGGCGGGCGTGGGTGAACGCACGTGTGGGCGACCGATCAGGCCTGATCGGGCAAACACTGCGTTTTGGGTGGAGGGCGAACTAAAGTGACACTAATACTATTATAGATCTGACCGTGATCAGTTTTGATCACTTACAGATACTATAAAAGTACAAATGCTGATTAGCGATACGCTATTCAGCGAATAAAAGTGACTGCGGTGGGGTGGGCGCTAACTGACGCTAACTACCTAACCAAGGGGCCTAAACTATCCCTAAAACCTAACAGCCAATACTAGTGAAAAAAAAAAAGTGACAGTTTACACTGATCACTTTTTTTCCTTTCACTGGTGATTGACAGGGGCGATCAAAGGGGTGATCAAAGGGTTAATTGGGGTGCAGGGGGGTGATCTGGGGCTAAGGTGTAGTGTTGGTGCTACTCACAGTTCAGTCTGCTCCTGTGCTGGATCCAACCGACGAAAAGGACCAGCACAGGAGCAGAGAAGCCATATAACAGATCATATTTACTAATATGATCTGTTATATGGCTTGTGATTGGATTTTTTAAAAATCGCCAGCCTGCCAGCCAATGATCGTTGCTGGCAGGCTGGTGACGAACTTGTTCTTTAACTTTTGCCGGCCCGCGATGCGCATGCGCGGGCCGGCTTGGAGCGAAATCTCGCGTCTCGCGAGATGACGCGTATATGCGTGACTGTGCGCAGCGCTGCCACCTCCGGAACGCGAATCTGCGTTAGGCGGTCCGGAGGTGGCTAATAGACATAATTAGAGTCATTTATCAAACTGGTGTAAAGTAGAACTGGATTTCCAAAAGAGCTGTCAAATATGAAAGGTGGAATCTGATTGGCTGCTATGGGCAACTAAGCCAGTTCTGCTTTACACCAGTTTGATAAATTACCCCAAATGTTCCTGTAGTGTCCACAACAGCTATAATGTCCCCTAGAGACCCCCAGTAATAATAACACCCTCTATTGTGTTCCAGGCAATAATCCCTGTATAGTGTCCCCAAAAATAATAGAATTGCCCCTACAGTGCCTCCCCAATAGAAACACCCCCATATAGTAATTTCCTAACTGTAGATATGTAGTGATGAACGAACATCGGTCGGGACATTTCGTGTACGCAAACGCGCGTTCGTGATCAACTGTACGCGAACCGCGCGTTAGCGGCGGGCCCGATTCACTTTGATGAGAGCCAAACCTGAAAAACCGACAGGTCATATTTGCAGCCATCAAATACTTAATAGAAGTGCACGAATAGTCCCGCAACATGGACAGTGACAAAAACCACAAAATGGCAAAAATTCCCACAAAAAATATGTATTTTATTCAGGGGCCATTTTTATGCGTCTTAAAAGGGAAACTCTCAAAAAGTGCCCTGCTAAAGCCTAGAAAATTTTTATTTTAGGCCACGGAAGTACAGGCCCCAAAAATTAGGCATTCACCTGACAGAAAAGAACAAGTGATTTTGTGGCTGGAGGTACAGGGAGTGCAGAATTATTAGGCAAGTTGTATTTTTGAGGATTAATTTTATTATTGAACAACAACCATGTTCTCAATGAACCCAAAAAACTCATTAATATCAAAGCTGAATATTTTTGGAAGTAGTTTTTAGTTTGTTTTTAGTTTTAGCTATTTTAGGGGGATATCTGTGTGTGCAGGTGACCATTACTGTGCAGAATTATTAGGCAACTTAACAAAAAACAAATATATACCCATTTCAATTATTTATTTTTACCAGTGAAACCAATATAACATCTCAACATTCACAAATATACATTTCTGACATTCAAAAACAAAACAAAAACAAATCAGTGAACAATATAGCCACCTTTCTTTGCAAGGACACTCAAAAGCCTGCCATCCATGGATTCTGTCAGTGTTTTGATCTGTTCACCATCAACATTGCGTGCAGCAGCAACCACAGCCTCCCAGACACTGTTCAGAGAGGTGTACTGTTTTCCCTCCTTGTAAATCTCACATTTGATGATGGACCACAGGTTCTCAATGGGGTTCAGATCAGGTGAACAAGGAGGCCATGTCATTAGATTTTCTTCTTTTATACCCTTTCTTGCCAGCCACGCTGTGGAGTACTTGGACGCGTGTGATGGAGCATTGTCCTGCATGAAAATCATGTTTTTCTTGAAGGATGCAGACTTCTTCCTGTACCACTGCTTGAAGAAGGTGTCTTCCAGAAATGGCAGTAGGACTGGGAGTTGAGCTTGACTCCATTCTCAACCCGAAAAGGCCCCACAAGCTCATCTTTGATGATACCAGCCCAAACCAGTACTCCACCTCCACCTTGCTGGCGTCTGAGTCGGACTGGAGCTCTCTGCCCTTTACCAATCCAGCCACGGGCCCATCCATCTGGCCCATCAAGACTCACTCTCATTTCATCAGTCCATAAAACCTTAGAAAAATCAGTCTTGACGTTTCAGCTTGTGTGTCTTGTTCAGTGGTGGTCGTCTTTCAGCCTTTCTTACCTTGGCCATGTCTCTGAGTATTGCACACCTTGTGCTTTTGGGCACTCCAGTGATGTTGTAGCTCTGAAATATGGCCAAACTGGTGGCAAGTGGCATCTTGGCAGCTGCACGCTTGACTTTTCTCAGTTCATGGGCAGTTATTTTGCGCCTTGGTTTTTCCACACGCTTCTTGCGACCCTGTTGACTATTTTGAATGAAACGCTTGATTGTTCGATGATCACGCTTCAGAAGCTTTGCAATTTTAAGTGCTGCATCCCTCTGCAAGATATCTCACTATTTTTGACTTTTCTGAGCCTGTCAAGTCCTTCTTTTGACCCATTTTGCCAAAGCAAAGGAAGTTGCCTAATAATTATGCACACCTAATATAGGGTGTTGATGTCATTAGACCACACCCCTTCTCATTACAGAGATGCACATCACCTAATATGCTTAATTGGTAGTAGGCTTTCGAGCCTATACAGCTTGGAGTAAGACAACATGCATAAAGAGGATGATGTGGTCAAAATACTCATTTGCCTAATAATTCTGCACGCAGTGTATATTAGCCACTACACGACCGCCTAACGCAGGATTGCGTCCTGCGGGCGGTCGGTCTGTTCCTCCTGGACGTGCTGCCGCGTCATCTCGCGAGAGGCGAGATTTCCTGTGAACGCGCGCACACAAGAGCGCGCGTTCACAGGATCGGAAGGTAAACGAGTGGATCTACAGCCTGCCAGCGGCGATCATTAGCTGGCAGGCTGTAGATGCGATTTTAACCCTTGAAAGGTATATCAGACGCTGTTTTGTTAACAGCGTCTGAAATACCTTCTACCTGGTCCTCTGGTGGTCCCTTTTGCTTGGATTGACCACCAGAGGACACAGGCAGCTCAGTAAGTAGCACCAAACACCACTACACTACACCCCCCCTTGTCACTTATTAACCCCTGATCACCCCATATAGACTCCCTGATCACCCCCCTGTCATTCATCACCCCCCTGTAAGGCTCCATTCAGACGTCCGTATGTGTTTTGCGGATCCGCGGATCCGCAATACACATACGGACGTCTGAATGGAGCCTTACAGGGGGGTGATCGATGACAGGGGGGTGATCACCCCATATAGACTCCCTGATCACCCCCCGGTCATTGATCACCCCCCTGTAAGGCTCCATTCAGACATCTGTATGTGTTTTGCGGATCCACAGACCCGCAGATCCGCAAAACACATACGGACGTCTGAATGGAGCCTTACAGGGGGGTGATCAATGACCGGGGGGTGATCAGGGATTCTATATGGGGTGATCACCCCCTGTCATCGATCACCCCCCTGTAAGGCTCCATTCAGACGTCCGTATGTGTCTTGCGGATCCTTGGATCTGCGGATCCGCAAAACACATACGGACGTCTGAATGGAGCCTTACAGGGGGATGATGAATGACAGGGGGGTGATCAGGAAGTCTATATAGGGTGATCACCCCCCTGTAAGACTCCATTCAGACGTCTGTATGTGTTTTGCGGATCCGCGGATCCACGGATCCCAAAACACATACGGACGTCTGAATGGAGCCTTACAGGGGGTTGAGCACCCCATATAGACTCCCTGATCACCCCCCTGTCATTGATCACCCCCCTGCAAGGCTCCATTCAGACGTCCGTATTTTTTTTGCGGATCCGTGGATCCGCAAAACACAGACACCGCGGATCCGCAAAACTCGGACACCGGCAATGTGCTTTCCGCATTTTGCGGATCCGCACATTGCCAGAACTATATAGAAAAGGACATGTTCTATAGCAATGGTGGCGAACCTATGGCACGGGTGCCAGAGGCGGCACTCAGAGCCCTCTCTGTGGGCACTGACTCCCTGGAAAAAGTTCATGGTGTACCAATATGCCTTAGACATTTCCTGCCATTCATCAGCACAGGGAGCACTATGAACAGCACAGGCAGCGCACTGAATGTAGGCTGGACATTATAGCTAAATGATAAAGTACATAGAAGATTCACTATATTGGACTGTACTGTAGTATTCAGGTAAAATTTCTGTGTTGGCACTTTGCAATAAATAAGTTGGTTTTTGGGTTGCAGTTTGGGCACAAAAAAATGGGAAAAGTTGTCTTTTAAAGAGATATTTCTCTCACCCAGCATGGGTATATGTAAAAATACACTCCAAAACACATTGCCCTACTTCTTATAAGTACGGCGATACCACATGTGTGACAATTTTTTCAGCCTAGGTGCGCAAAGGGGCCCAAATTCCAATGAGCATCTTTACGATTTCACAGGGCATTTTTTACGCATTTGGATTTCAAACTACTTCTCACGCTTTAGGTCCCCTAAAATGCCAGGGCAGTATATATACCCCACAAGTGACCCCATTTTGGAAAGAAGACACCCCAAGGTATTCCGTGAGGGGTATGGTGAGTTCATGTAAAATTTTATTTTTTGTCACAAGTTAGTGGAATATGAGACTTTGTAAGAAAAAAAAATATATAAAAAAAATAAATCATTTTCCGCTAACTTGTGACAAAAAATAAAAACTTCCATGAACTCACTATGCCCATCAGCGAATACCTTAGGGTGTCTACTTTACGAAATGGGATCATTTGTGGGGTGTTTCTACTGTCTGGGCATTGTAGAACCTCAGGAAACATGACAGGTGCTCAGAAAGTCAGAGCTGCTTCAAAATGCGGAAATTCACATTTTTGTACCATAGTTTGTAAACGCTATAAGTTTTGCGCAAACCAATAAATATACACTTATTGCATTTTATTTTATCAAAGACATATAGAACAATAAATTTAGAGAAAAATTTATATAGAAATGTAGTTTTGTTTGAAAAATTTTACAACAGAAAGTGAAAAAAAAATTTTGAAAAAATTTCGGTCAATTTCGATTAATAACAAAAAAATAAAAAATGTCAGCAGCAATGAAATACCACCAAATGAAAGCTCTATTAGTGAGAAGAAAAGGAGGTAAAATTCATTTGGGTGGTAAGTTGTATGACCGAGCAATAAACCGTGAAAGTAGTGTAGTGCAGAAGTGTAAAAAGTGGTCTGGTCATTAAGGGAGTTTAAGCACTGGGGTCTGAGGTGGTTAAACGGTCAGTGCATAACAATTTTACTGTAGGCTATTGGAGTACAGGTCCTAAAAACTATGCATTCACCTGACAGAAAAGAACAAGTGATTATGTGGCTGGAGGTATATTATGCTGTCCAGGGCTTTTTTTCTCAGAGAAAAGGTGGTGGAACTCACCCCCCCTCCCTGCCACGCCCCTACCCAACCCTAGGATATAGGGTATAAAAGTCCAGCCCAGCAAAGAAACCCCCCAGATGGGGATGGCACTGTTAATGGGGGATCTGGGGATGGCACTGTTAATCTGTAAATGGGGGGATCTGAGGATGGCACTGTTATGGGGTGGAGGATCTGGGGATGGCATCCACAGATCCCCCATCCTATAACAGTGCCATCCACAGACCCCCCCCATCCTATAACAGTGCCATCCACAGACCCCTGCCACCCCATAACAGTGCCATCCACAAACCCCCCCCCACCCCATAACAGTGCCATCCACAAACCCCCCCCCACCCCATAACAGTGCCCATCCACAGACCCCCCCCCCACCCCATAACAGTGCCATCCACAACCCCCACCCCATAACAGTGCCATCCACAGACCCCCCCACCCCATAACAGTGCCATCCACAGACCCCCCCCACCCCATAACAGTGCCATCCACAGACCCCTCCTCCTTAACAGTGCCATACACAGACCCCCCCACCCCATAACAGTGCCATCCACAAACCCCCCCCACCCCATAACAGTGCCATCCACAGACCCCCCACCCCATAACAGTGCCATCCACAGACCCCCCCACCACCCCATAACAGTGCCATCCACAGACCCCCCCACCCCATAACAGTGCCATCCACAGACCCCCCCTTAACAGTGCCATCCACAGACCCCCCCACCCCATAACAGTGCCATCCACAGACCCCCCCACCCCATAACATGGCCATCCACAGACCCCCCTTAACAGTGCCATCCACAAACTCCCCCACCCCATAACAGTGTCATCCACAGACCCCCCCATTGCCGCTCCAGTAGAGACTTATAAAATGTGTAATTAAATGAATAATGATTCCTGCTGCCCCTCAGTAAGATAACTTTTAATATATTGTACTCACAGCCGGCTACTGTTATCGTAATGCAGGCGGCCGGGCAGACGAGCGGCAGCGTCACTGACTGACGTCACGTGCGTGCGCCGCCTACTTTATGAATGAAGCAGGCGGCCCAGGCAGGTCACGTCAGTCAGTGACGCTGCCGCTCGTCTGCCCGGCCGCCTGCATTACGATAACAGTAGCCGGCTGTGAGTACAATATATTGAAAGTTATCTTACTGAGGGGCAGCAGGAATCATTATTCATTTAATTACACATTTTATAAGTCTCTACTGGAGCTGGGGGCCGGAGCACAGCGAACGCACCGGCCCCCAGCTCCGCCTCCCAGTCCCTCCCCGCATG
Source organism: Bufo bufo (assembly GCF_905171765.1). NCBI lineage: Eukaryota > Metazoa > Chordata > Amphibia > Anura > Bufonidae > Bufo > Bufo bufo. The sequence goes on along the minus strand of NC_053392.1, from coordinate 77,493,474 downwards.
TCAAAAGGTGGCGGAACGCCGTTCCGGTGCGTTCCGCCAGAAAAAAAGCCCTGATGCTGTCAGTGCATAACAATTTTATTGTAGGCCAGTGGAGTACAGGCCCCAAACATTAAGCATTCACCTGACAGAAAAGAACAAGTGATTATGTGGCTTCTAATTACTCTTATTATAGTCTATTGAAAGTTTCTTCTAATCACTTCCATTAGCTATCTTTCACTGTTTGGCCAGTTCAATTCAGGGTCATGTGACCCCCGATGTCAGCAAGCCTGCTCTGGCGATGACGTCTTGTTTACAGGCTTCTCCCTGCTTGAGGGAGCGGCCAGGCTCTGTAAACGAGACGTCAGAGCCTCTGGTGCCCTCCCCCCTCCAGCTCTTCTAACACTGCCTCGGCGATGGTATGCGATCGCTCATGCGCAGGACATACCAGAGCCGAGGTGATCTCTTCTCCGGCAGCAGGGTATGTTTATCGCTCCTGCACTCACATGGGCTAGAGGTGCCAGTTTGTACACGTTCCCCTCTGCGTCTGGGGATCGTTCTTACAGCCCTGTCCTCCCCCACTAGTACACATTACACATTGAACACCCCCTGGGAAAAATAAATAAATAATTGTCCATCATTTTATTTGATTCAGCTATATATAATCCATATCTACCACCAATATATGTATTTATCTAAGCAATGTCCATATTGGCCGTGTCGTGCCGCTCCGTCCCCATTGACTATAATGGGGACGGGGGCGGAGCTCCGGCGCAGCACGGCGAGAGGTCGCAGGACTAAGTCTACTTTCACACTTGCAGCTTAGTGATCTTATGTCGGATCCGGCATTGCAAAACAACTGAAGGACGAATCCGTCCTTCCGGTCTGCACATGCACAAACTGGGAAAACTGTGAAAAAGACTGCCAGAGGGATCCGTCCATCCACATGACAAGCGGATAGACGGATCTGTCCTTCCGGTCTACGCATGCACAAACCGGGAAAACTGTGAAAAAGACTGCCAGAGGGATCCGTCCATCCGCATGACAAGCGGGTAGACGGATCCGTTCTTGCAATGCATTTCTAGACGGATCCGCGCCCGGATCCGTCTACAAATGCTGTCAGTTGTCACACTGATCGGCGGATCCGGCAGGCAGCTCCAGCTGCAATGTGACAGGAAGATCCTCTGCCAGTGTGAGCTAGGAGATGATGGTGTGTTTTTTTTTATGCAAAGTGCAGAGCAGGGTGAGGGAAAGGTCAGGTTGTTCACGCCCAGAAATATTCATGAGGCAGAGCTCAGGCTTTGTTGTTATACGCCCCCTCAGCATGTACTTCAGCATGTAAACACAGCAATAACAGAACCATGAAAAGGTGGACATATGGGTTTTAACTTGATGAAATCTAGCTTAACCAAATTATATGTATATCCTGATGGGTTTTAAGAGGTTTTATTTTTATTTTTTCATTAACTCGGATAACCCCTTTAATTCCCTCACTGGAGCATGATCGTAAGATGCGCGAGTACAAGCGCACACTGGTAGACGCGCTGCTGGTGGCATTTCCACCTGACAGCGGAGGCACATTGGAAGCACAAGGTGAAGGCAGAGGACGAGGAAGAGGTCGCCAACACAGCTGGGGCACCGCCAGCACCTCAGAAGGCAGGGTTAGCATGGCCGACATGTGGAAAAGCTTTGTCAGCCCTCCACAACAACCAGCACCACCAGCTGATATGGAACTTCTTAGCAGGAGGCAGCATTTCACCAACATGGTGGAGCAGTATGTGTGCACATGCCTACACGTACTGAATGACGGGTCTGCCCCCTTCAACTTCGGGGTCATGGCCTGAGCTTGCCCTTTATGCCTTGGAGGTGCTGGCCTGCCCTGCAGCCAGTGTATTATCTGAACGTGTGTTTAGCACGGCAGGGGGCGTCATCACAGACAAGCGCAGCCGCCTGTCCACAGCCAATGTGGACAAACTCACGTTCATTAAAATGAACCAGGCATGGATCCCACAGGGCTTGTCCGTACCTTGTGCAGAATAGACATGTATACCGGCACTAACCAGCCATTGTTATACTGCAGCGCAATTGCTCATTCTTGTATTTTGGATATTTCACACTCTTTTAGAGTGTACCCAAATTTAAAAAAAATAAAATTAAAACCAAAAACCTCTTTTGGCTACCTCGTCCTCCTCCACCGCCGCTTCCACCTAGACCGCTACGTCCACCGCCTCCTCAAACTCCTACTCCATATGGAACTCCACCTCATAAATCAAATATTTTTATTTTTATTTGTACGTATTTTATTTTATATCATTTCACTATTTTGTCAGTTACATTTTCTGGTGAAATTCACAAATTTTTGGGTGTATCGTACCACTGCTATACCTAGTAGACCGGAAAAAAATAAAAATAAAATTGTCAGTTACATTTTCTGGTGAAATTCACCAATTTTTGGGTGTGATGTACCACTGCTATACCTAGTAGGCCGGCTAAAAAAAATTAAAATTATCGGTTACATTTTCAGTTGAAATTCAAAAATTTTTGGGTGTGAAGCACCACTGCTATGCCTAGTAGACCGGTAAAAAAAAACAAAAAAAACATTTGTCAGTTACATTTTAGGGTCAAATTCACAAATTTTTGGGTGTAATATACCCCTCCTCTACCTAGTTGACAGCTTAATAAATTTCAATAATTTTTATTTTACTTTTTCTGGTGACAATAAACAATTTTTTCTGTCATAGACCCCTGCTCTACCAAGTAGACAGGTTAATAAATTTCTGTAATTTTTCTGTTACATTCTTGGGTTGAAATTATACCATTTTAGACGTGAAAAAAACCCTGCTCTGCATAGGTGACAGGGAATCAAATTTCTGAAATGCTTCTTTAATTGATGCGCGCCACCTCCTTTGATTCAATGTTTAAACTTTAACAAGTTGTACCACATTTGCACTTCAATAATTTGTCCCACATTTCCGCTGTACTCTTTTGGCCAACGTTTGCGCCTCAATAGCTTTTCCCACATTTCTACTTCCTCCTTTGCTGAACAGGACCTGTGCTGAGCATTCATTGCAGGAGCAGGACCTGTGGTGACATCACTCCGGTCATCACATGATCCATCACCATGGTAAAAGATCATGTGATGACCGGAGTGACGTCACCACAGGTCCTGTTCCTACAATCAGCAAAGAAGGAGACAGAAGGAGATGCCGGCAGCGCGATCAAGTGGACTAAGGTGAGTTAAATTATTTTTCATTATTTTTTTACCCCTCCAGCGCTATTTTACTATGCATTCTGTATTCAGAATGCTATTATTTTCCCTTATAACCATGTTATAAGGGGAAATAATAATGATCGGGTCTCCATCCGTCTCCTGGCAACCGTGCGTGAAAATCGCACCGCATCTGCACTTGCTTGCGGATGCTTGCGATTTTCACGCAACCGCATTCACTTCTATGGGGCCAGCGTTGCGTGAAAAACGCACAAAGAGGAGCATGCTGGGATTTTCACGCAACGCACAAGTGATGCGTGAAAATCACCGCTCATCTGAACAGCCCCATAGAAATGAATGGGTCGGTATTCAGTGCGGGTGCAATGCGTTCAACTCACGCATCGCATCCGCGCTGAATTCTCGCCCGTGTGAAAGGGGTCTTAAGTTCCCTTTCACACAAGCTAGTTTTCCGTGAGGGTGCAATGCGTGACGTGAACGCATAGCACCCGCACTGAATCCTGACCCATTCATTTCAATGGGTCTGTGTACATGAGCGTTGTTTTTCGCGCATCACTTCTGCGTTGCGTGAAAATCGCAGCATGTTCTATATTCTGTGGTTTTCACGCAGCCCTGGCCCCATAGAAGTGAATGGGGCTGCGTGAAAAACGCATTGCATCCTCAAGCAAGTGCGGGTGCGATGCGTTTTTCACTGATGGTTGCTAAGAGATGTTGTTTGTAAACATTCAGTTTTTTATCAGACGCGTGAAAAACGCATCAAAACGCATTGCACCCGCGCAGAAAAAACTGAACAACTAAACGCAACCGCAGACAAAACTGACTGAACTTGCTTGCAAAATAGTGCGAGTTACTCTGAACGCATCCGGCCCCAATCCGCAACGCCCGTGTGAAACCAGCCTTATAGCTTTTCCCACATTTCCGCTTGACTCATTTGTCCCACATTTGGGCTTCTGTAATTTGTCCCACATTTGCGCCTCAATAGCTTTTCCCACATTTCTGCTCGATCCCAATTTTTTAAAATAAATTTATCTCCCTTAAATTTGGTCTCTTTTTCTCACGCTCCCTCTCCGCCCTGGAACCCTGATTCCCCGCCACCCGTGATCACCATGGTAGGCGCATAAAAGAACATCGAAAGTTGAGATATCAAATTGGATCGTGAACATCACGGGGACGTGCGACATGGTGGGGCAGTAAGTGAGCACACGCCTACACGAACTAACTGACAGGGGTCAGCCCCTGCAACTTCTGGGTCTCCATATTAGGCACATGGCCTTAGCTTACCCTTTACCCCTTGGAGGTGCTGGCCTGCCCTGCAGCCGGTGTATTGTCTGAACGTGTGTTTAGCACGACAGGAGGGTTATATTTCCCAATGGTTTGGGGTGTACCCTAATTTAAAAAATAAAATTTAAAACCAAAAACCAGTGTAGGCTACCTCCTCCTCCTCCACCGCCACTTCCACCTACACCGCCACATCCACCACCTCCTCAACCTCCTACTCCATATGGACCTCGTCCTCCTAGATCAAGAATATAATTTTTTATTTTTACGTATTTTATGTTATTTAAAGTCATTTCCCTATCCACATTTGTTTGCAGAGCACTTGCCATGCTCTTAACCACATTTTGATGCCATTTGCAGCCCTCTAGCCCTTTCCATGACATCTTTACAGCCATTTTAGTGATCAAAAGTTCGGGTCCCCATTGACTTCAATCGGGTTCGGGTTCGGGGTCAAGTTCGGATCAAGTTCGGGTCGCGAACTCAAACTTTTTTCTGAAGTTCGGCCGAACCCGTCGAACCCGAACATCCAGGTGTCCACTCAACTCTATTCCTAATACAAACTCCTGGAAAACTCTAAAAACATTCAGAATTCACAATATACTGAAAGCGGAACCCCAAATTAGGCTACTTTTACACTGGCGTTTCTGGGTCCGCTTGTGAGATCCGTTTCAGGGCTCTCACAAGCGTCCCAAAACGGATCAGTTTTGCCCCAATGCATTCTGAATGGATAAGGATCCGCTCAGAATGCATCAGTTTGCCTCCGTTCAGCCTCCATTCCGCTCTGGAGGCTGCTTGCAGCGTTTTGATGTCCGCCTGACGATGCGGAGCCAAACAGATCCGTCCTGACCTACAATGTAAGTCAATGGGGACGGATCCATTTTCACTGACACAATATGGTGCAATTGAAAACGGATCCGCCTCCCATTGACTTTCAGTGTAAGTTTTTTTTTTCCATGGTAATGCAAATGGATCCATTCTGAACGGATACAAGCGTTTGCATTATAGGTGCGGATCCGTCTGTGCGGATACCAGACGGATCCGCACCTAACGCAGGTGTGAAAGTAGCCTTACCCTGTCAGAATTACTCAGACGAAATAACCTCAATTCTCCTACACTGATTCAATCTCTGGACTTCACACGCACATGCCAAAAATCAGGAGATCCTTCTCCTCACCTTTGCCAGATCCTACTTGGCTAGAGAATCTCACTTTGCTACGGACTCCACCGAGAAAACAAATTTCCTTGATATATCATAATCTGCTTCTGGCTTCGGCTTCACCTAAGCCACATTACCTATTATATTGGGAAAAGGAACTGGGAAGAGTTTTTTCCAAAAAAGAAACAAATTATATAGTCTCACATGCCTGTGGTTTGCTAGGTGTATTCGGTTGCAAGAAAACTCCTTTAAGACTATCACCAGATGGTATAAAACACCTATTTTCTTATTTACCACAGGGCTCTCACCCTCTGACAATTGTTGGAGATGCGAACAGGATAGGGGTACCATGTATCACATTTGGTGGTCTTGTCCTTTAATCACCCAATTGTGCACAGAGGTCGAAAGAGAAATGAATACAATAAGTTCCCATTCTATAAGGGCTCATGCACAAAAATACAGATGACGTCCGTCTGCATTCCGTATTTTGCGGAACAGAACACCCGGCCCCTGATAGAACAGTACTATCCTTGTCCTTAATGCGGACAATAATAGGACATGTTCTATTTTTTTTTTTGCGGAACGGAAATACAGACATATGGAAATGGAATGCACACAGAGTAACTTCCGTTTTTTTTTGCGGAACCATTGAAATGAATGGTTCCGTATACGGTCCGCAAAAAAAATTAAGAGGATAGAGGAATTGGCAGTTTGGGAAGCTAAGAATAAACAACAATATTTAAGGGTGTGGCAGCCCTGGATAGACTCTCTGGCCTCGGGTGCTGGGACGGAAGCTTATGATAATAATAAAATAAAAAAAAAGACCACATCTCTCTCTCTTGATACACGTGTCTCATGCTTAGATGGAGCCTCTCCGCCGGTCTCTTCTCTCGTCCTCTTTTTATTTTTTCTTACATTATCTTTTTTGTTATGTGGTATGATTCCTCCATTTCTACTTGCTTATTTGATTTTGCTACAGGTACCATCTACTGCACGGATAATCACTACTTTAGCCGTCCATGGACAGTCTTCACTTTTTGTTTCGGCGATTCCTGATATATTGACTATGATCTAGCATTTGTAAATGACGGCTTTAGTTTGTATGTGCCCCTAACCTTGTGTATACTATTTTGGTCTATGGAAGGGCAATACTCTGAGATGTTACCTTGTTGTATACCATGTTTTTCAATAAAAAGAGAATACATAAAAAAAAAATAAAAAAAAAGATTATAAGTAGAGATGAGAGAATCGAATCCCACGAAATAGGAATTATTCGATTCACCTAGAAGCCGAATTTCAAACAGTGTGAAATGATCATAAAAAAACCCCCATGAGATCAAACTTACTGCTTCCATTTGCATGCGATGGGCCGGCCGCCGCCATCTTGCTTGAAGATCTCGGCCGAAATCCCGTGCGGCGCGAGATTACATCATCACGCAGGCCGGCTTGATGACGTCATACGTCACCATGCCTTATAATCTTTTTATTGAAAAACATGCCTTATAATCTTTTTATTGAAAAACATGGTATACAACAAGGTAACATCTCAGAGTATTGCCCTTCCATAGACCAAAATAGTATACACTGTTTGTACACTCAGATGCCATTTTCATGAATGAACACGGCATCTGAGGGGTACAATGACAGGGGTGGCGCTATCGCAGCTCCCTGTCATTGCACCCACTACTTACAAAAAAATGTGCTTCATGGCGAGGCGCCACAAAGTGATTTGTTTTGTGAAATTCGGCGAATCAGCGGAATCAAATTTTCAATAAATTCGTCAATCTCTAATTATATACATGTCTATAGCTTAATATACTGATAAGAACTCATTATCAACATTTACTGTGAGCTGCAAAATGTTGAAAATTACCACCGAAATAGCATAGTCAAGAACCACCAGCCTCAAAAAAATCACAGACACATCTATTTTTTTTCATGGACAGGAGAAAAAAGTTGTAGTTGTCTATTTTTACGAACTGTTCATAAATTTCTGGAAGGTTGGCAACCCTTGTCCCCTGGGGCATGCAGTGATGGGAAGGGCACACCTTTCTTCCAGTTGGAGCACACCCTGATTCTGGGGTTTCTTCTGCCTGATGAATTGTGAAGTATTGGAGGCGGCCAATTTAACAGTAGAACAGATCAAGTTCAAGCACATCAGCACAGTTCTTAGCATACATGGACTGGCAGTTCTTACACAATAAAATACAATTTACACAGGTCTCACAAAGCAGAATTTACAGCCCAAGATGTCTCTTTAACCCTTTCAGCCCCAGAGGTTTTTTTCTTCTTCACAGTAGTTCAGGTTTGGCTTAGTTGTAGTGTAGATTGTATTATTTCCCCTTATAACATGGTTATAAGGGAAAATAATAGCATTCTGAATACAGAATGCATAGTACAATAGGGCTGGAGGGGTTAAAAAAATAAATAAAAATAATTTAACTCACCTAAATCCACTTGTTCGCGCAGCCCGGCTTCTCTTCTGTCTTCATCTGTGAGCAATAGGACCTTTGATGACGTCACTGCGTTCATCACATGGTCCATCACATGAGCCATCAAAAGGTCCTATTGCTTTGACGTCATCAAAGGTCCTAATACTCACAGATGAAGACAGAAGAGATGCCGGCTGCGCGAACAAGTGGATTAAGGTGAGTTACATTTTTATTTTTTTTTAACCCCTCCAGCCCTATTTTACTATGCATTCTGTATTCAGAATGCTATTATTTCCCCTTATAACCATGTTATAAGGGGAAATAATAATAATCGGGTCCCCATCCCGATTGTCACCTAGCAACCGTGCATGAAAATCGCACCGCATCCGCACTTGCTTGCAGATGCTTGCGATTTTCACGCAACCCCATTCATTTCTATGGGGCCTGCGTTACGTGAAAAACGCACAAAGAGGAGCATGCTGCGATTTTCACGCAACGCACAAGTGATGCGTGAAAATCACCGCTCGTGTGCACAGCCCCATAGAAATGAATGGGTCAGGATTCAGTGCGGGTGCAATGCGTTCAACTCACGCATTGCACCCGCGCGGAATACTCGCCCGTGTGAAAGGGGCCTTAGTTTCATTCTCCAGGTCGGTATGATTACGTTGATACCACATATGTATAGTTTTTCCTGCATTTTAAAACAGAAAAAAGTTTTTGAAAAACAAAAGTTTTTTTTTCTTTTCATCACCACATTATGACTCCTACAACTGTTTTTGTAGTTATGCGTATGGAGTTGTATGAGGGCAAGTTTTTTTTGCGGGGTGATCTGTATTTTTCATTGATACTGTACAATTCTGGGGTGTGTACAACTTTTTGATCATTTTTTATTAAATTTTTTTGTGAGTGGTGAAGCGACTAAAAACGCCTTTTGCCATATGGGAAAAATATTTTTATATTTTATTGGTACGGTCTTTTTCGCACGTGGCGATACGGATGATGTGTATTTTTTTATTCTTTAAATTTTTTATTTATATTTTTGGGAAAAGGAGGTGATTTGAATTTTATATTTTTTATTTTCATGATTTTTTTAAACTATTTTATAGTTCCCATAGGGAATTATAACAAGCAAATCGCCCGATTGCTCCTCTAGTACACTCCAATGCATTTGCATTGGAGTATACTGTATGAGCACTAGGGCTCATGCAAACGATCATATGTATTTTGTGCAGGGCCGTCTTTAATATTGATTGGACCCTGGGCAAGAATTTACTTAGGCCCCCTGGATCCCGCCTTCCCACACCTTAAAGAAAAGCGAAAATCCTATACTCACCTGTTTCCTTTCACTGGCGCTCACTAGCTGCTGGTACGGCGAGGGATGGTGCAACGCAGACGCGCACACCTCACCGCGTCCTGGCACAGGCGGGCGTGATGACATCATCACGCCTGCCTGCGCTGGGATTTCACTACCAAATAGACCTCAGGCCTGTAGCCTATGACAAGTCTTGTCGCCATCGGCAAATTTTAAGGCACATTGGCGACCATTTTGCTCGCCATCTGGAGCGCTGTATTGCATCAGTGACACGAACACTCTCCACAAATAATGATATATTACATCAGTGACATCACCGCTCTCCACATATAAGTGATATTTTACATCAGTGACATCACCGCTGTCCACATATAAGTAATATATTACATCAGTGACATCACCGCTCTCCACATATATGTGATGAGCGGTGATGTCACTGATGTAATATATTACTTACCGGTATATGTGGACAGCAATGATGTCACTGATGTAATATATTACTTATGTGTGGAGAGTGGTGATGTCACTGATGTAATATATTACTTATAAGTGATATATTACATCAGTGGCATCACCGCTGTCCATATATAGGTGATATATTACATCTGTGACATCACCGCTCTCCACATATAAGAGGCATATTACATCAGTGACGTCATCCCTTGGCGCTGGGGTGCGCAGCCAGGGCCGGCCTTAGGTGTTCAGGCGCCCTGTGCGAGCTAACCTTGAGGTAGTGTTACCTGCAGTCCTATGTAAAACCACAGATAACACTAGTGTAGATCATGTGGAAGTGTTACCTTCGTCCTTAGTGTGCCTCCCTGTGTCTATCGCACGGACTCCATGCTGGCGCTGCCTCCTCTTCCATCTTCTTCCTCTTGTCCCGCACAGAACGTTCTGAAGCAGCTGCGTCAAGACATAGGAACACTGTGGGCATGGTGATACACACAGGGAGAGACACACACACACAGGGAGAGACACACACACACACACACAGGGACGGACACACACACACACACAGGGACGGACACACACACACACAGGGACGGACACACACACACACAGGGACGGACACAAAATTTTTGTGGTCTGCAAAACACGGATCTGCAAAAAAAAAAGGATGACATCCGTGTGACATCCGCGTTACATCAGTTTTTTTTGCAGATCCATTGTAACTATGCCTGTCCTTGTCTTATTCTAGTCTGTTTTGCGGAAATGTTCTATTTTTTCCCGGAACGGAACGATGGACATATGGACACAAAATGCACACTGAGTCCTTTCCGGTTTTTAGGGGGCCGCAAAAAAAAAAAAAAATGGAATGGACACGGACAAAAAATACGTTTATGTGCATGACCTCTTCTAATGTATTCCTATAGAGCCCTGCCACGGGGAAGGGCTCCATAGGAACTAATGTGCGGCAGTTTCAATTAATTTCTGAGGACTACTGAAGCTGCCACACAATGTACGCATCCGGGTTTTAGCACATTCAGATGCTGTGGTCACACTGACCACGGCATCTGAAGTATTAAAAGTCCATAGTCGCCATTACCACCAGTCACAGACTTTAGCTGCAGGTGTCTGCTGTATGAAACAGCAGGCACCCAGCGGCTATGGCGCCCGCCGCATGCTCAAAAGGGTGCCATTTTTAAAGACCCACTTATGCATCCAGAAATAGGAGTATTTATATACTGGGGCAACCCCTATAGACGGAGTTCAATATTTGGCCTAATGAATTTTTACGACCCGACGATCTGTGACTATTGGTTATGGTATGGACAAGCTGGTGCTCGTTTTTGATAATGTGTTACTCTGAATGGGTAATTCCGGACATTGGTTTAACGGGGCTGTTTATTTTAACTGAAGTCGCATTAAATATTATACAGCCTTAATGAAGTGGGTTTTTAAGCAGATTATAAAACGTATTTAATGAGCTCTCTCACTCTCTTGGTAGGTTAAATGTGCCTCTGCTTATTATGCATGGGAAGTAAAAATCTTGGCTAAATGGATCTGATTGTGCTGGCCACATCAGTATTTTAATCTAAAGTTCAATTGCCTCCTAATTTGCATTTCTGAACAATCCAAAACTATTTTCTAACAAATGAGGGTCACTAACATTTTATTCACAGTTGGAAAAACTGTTCTGAAACACACAGACTGATTGCTTTCATTACGTTTAATTAGATTCTATCACACTTCAGACGGGAAATGCAGTGGGGTTTCATCTCCAGAAGTTCTGGGCCCTGAACTGACACGCATTCGTAAACAGGAAGAACAATGCTGACGTTGATATTATATTGTCCATCAATTTGTCAGGAAATGTTATCTCTCAAAGTAACCAGCAGAAATCAGGTCCTGTGAAGTTGTGCAAAGCGATTGCATTCATCCAGTTTTAGGCTACTTTCACACTTGCGTTCGGAGCGGATCCGTCTGGTGTCTGCACAGACGGTTCCGCTCCTATAATGCAAACGCTTGCATCCGTTCAGAACGGATCCGTCTGCATAACAGTTTTTTTCAGATCTTATTTTTCACTTAGAATATACTGTCGGATCTGAGTTTTCACTAACACAGAGGCGTTCCCATGGTGATGGGGACGCTTCAAGTTAGAATGTACTAAAAGAACTGTGTACATGACTGCCCCCTGCTGCCTGGCAGCACCCGATCTCTTACAGGGGTCTGTGATCCGCACAATTAACCCCTTAGGTGCCGCACCTGAGGGGTTAATTGTGCGTATCATAGCCCCCTGTAAGAGATCAGGTGCTGCCAGGCAGGAGGGGGCAGACCCCCCTCCCTCCCCTGTATTTAACTCATTGGTGGCCAGTGCGGCCCCCCCTCCCTCCCCTGTATTTAACTCATTGGTGGCCAGTGCAGCCCCCCCTCCCCCCCTAATTAAAATCCACCCCCCCATCATTGGTGGCAGCGGAGAGTTCTGATCGGAGTCCCAGTTTAATCGCTGGGGCTCCGATCGGTTACCATGGAAGCCAAGACGCTATTGCAGTAGTGTCTTGGCTGCCATGGTAACCAATCGGAGCCCCAGCGATTAAACTGGGACTCCGATCGGAACTCTCCGCTGCCACCAATGATGGGGGGTCGGTCATTTTAATTAGGGGGGGGAGAGGGGAGGCCGCACTGGCCACCAATGAATTAAATACAGGGGAGGGAGGGGGGCCGCACTGGCCACCAATGAGTTAAATACAGGGGAGGGGTGCCGCACTGGCCACCAATGAGCTAAATACATGAGAGGGAGGGAGAAGGGGCCGCACTGGCCACCAATAAGTTAAATACAGGGGAGGGAGGGAGGGGGGCCACACTGGCCACTAATGAGTTAAATACAGGGGAGGGAGGGGTGCCGCACTGGCCACCAATGAGTTAAATACAGGGGAGGGAGGATACAGGGGAGGGAGGGAGGGGGGCCGCACTGGCCACCAAATAGTTAAATACAGGGGAGGGAGGGGGGGCCGCACTGGCCACCAATGAGTTAAATACAGGGGAGGGAGGTAGGGGGGCCGCACTGGCCACCAATGAGTTAAATACAGGGGAGGGAGGGAGGGGGGGGGCCGAACTGGCCACCAATGAGTTAAATACAGGGGAGGGAGGGAGGGGGGGAGAAATGGCCACCAATGAGTTAAATACAGGGGAGGGAGGTAGGGGGGCCGCACTGGCCACCAATGAGTTAAATACAGGGGAGGGAGGGGGGTCTGGCCCCTGCTGCCTGGCAGCACCTGATCTCTTACAGGGGGCTATGATACGCACAATTAATTGTGCGGATCACAGTCCCCTGTAAGAGATCAGGTGCTGCCAGGCAGCAGGGGGCAGTTATGTACACAGTTCTCAGTATATTCTAACTTGAAGCATCCCCATCACTATGGGAACGCCTCTGTGTTAGAATATACTGTCGGATCTGAGTTTCACGATGTAACTCAAATCCGATGGCATATTCTAACATAGAGGCGTTCCCATGGTGATGGGGACGCTTCAAGTTAAAATATACCATCGGATTGGAGAAAACTCCGATCTGATGGTATATTAACCACCTGCCATCTGGGCCATTTGCCCCCTTCCTGACCAGGCCAAATTTAGCAAAACTGACATATCTCACTTTATGTGGTAATAACTTTGGAACACCTTTATTTATCCAAGTCATTCAGAGATTGTTTTCTCGTGACATATTGTACTTCATGATAATCATAAATTTGAGTCAAAATATTTCACCTTTATTTATGAAAAAATCCCAAATTTACCCAAAAATTAGAAAAATTAGCAATTTTCAAAATTTCAATTTCTCTGCTTTTAAAACAGAAAGTGATACCTCATAAAATATTTATTACTTAACATTCCCCATATGTCTACTTTATGTTGGCATCATTTTGGAAATGTCATTTTATTTTTTTAGGACGTTAGAAGGCTTAGAAGTTTAGAAGCAATTCTTCAAATTTTTAAGAAAATTGCCAAAACCCACTTTTTAAGGACCAGTTCAGGCCTGAAGTCACTTTGTGGGGCCTACATAGTGGATACCCCCATAAATGACCCCATTGCAGAAACTACACCCCTCAAGGTATTCAAAACCGATTTTACAAACTTTGTTAACCCTTTAAACGTTCCACAAGAATTAAAGGAAAATGGAGATCAAATTTTTAAATTTCACTTTTTTGTCAGATTTTCCATTTTAATCAATTTTTTTCTTTAACACATCGATGATTAACAGCTAAACAAAACTCAATATTTATTACCCAGATTCTGCGGTGTACAGAAACACCCCACATGTGATCATAAACTGCTGTATGGGCACACGGCAGGGCGCAGAAGAAAAGGAACTCCACATGGTTTTTAGATGCCATGTCCCATTTGAAGCCCCCTGATGCACCCTTACAGTAGAAACTCCCAAGAAGTGACCCCATTTTGGAAACTAGGGGATAAGGTGCCAGTTTTATTAGTACTATTTTTGGGCACATATGATTTTTTGATCATTCATTATAACACTTTATGGGGCAAGGTGACCAAAAAATTGGTTGTTTTAGCACAGTTTCTATTTATTTATTTTTACAGCGTTCACCTGAGCAGATTGTTACGGACGTGGCGATACCTAATATGTATACTTTTTCTTATTTATTAAAGTTTTACACAATAATAGCATTTTTGAAACGGTTTTATTGGTACTATTTTGTTGGACATATGCCTTTTTGATCACTTGGTTTTGCACCTTTTGTGATGCAAGGTGACAAAAATTGCTTGTTTTGACACAGTTTTTCTTTTTTTTTTTTTACGGTGTTCACTGAGGGGTTAGCTCATGTGATATTTTTATAGAGCTGTTTTTTACGGACGCGGCAATACCAAATATGTCTATTTTATTTTATTTTTTCTATTTTTAATTTTTTTTTTTCATTCCTTACTTGGGGACTTTTTTTTTTTTACATGTGAAACTTTTTTTTTTTTCAACCTTTTATTTATTTATTTAATTTTTTTACACTTTTCGTCCCCCATAAGGTCATACAAGACCTCTGGGGGACATTTACTTCACTTTTTCTTTCGTTTTTTCACTGTTAATTTCTCCTGTAACTGGGGCTGACACAGTAGCCCTAGTTACAGAAGAAATGCACCCCCTAGAGAGGCTGTACAGCGTAATTCTGCGCTGTACAGCCTCAGTACAGGGCTGATCGAGGTCTCTGAAAGACCTCACACAGCTCCTGCACTCTCGGTGAGCGCTGTGTATGCAGCGATCCAGAAGGCAGGGACACCTGGGAACTGTCCCTGTCTTCTCTAAGGGTTGCCCTGCTGTCCCTGACAGCGGGCAACCCGATCAGCAGCTGCACAATTAGCGTGCAGCTGCTATTTCTGAACGGACGTTTTAAAAACGTGCTTTCGGAAATAGAGGTCCACCCATAGGACGTTTATATCCTATGGGCGGACGGAAAGTGGTTAATAGGGACTCCTGACTTTAAATTGAAAGTCAATGGGGGACGGATCAGTTTGCAATTGCACCATATTATGTCAACATCAAACGGATCCGTCCCCATTGACTTGCATTGTAAGTCTGGACGGATCAGTTTGGCTCCGCACGGCCAGGGAACACCCGAACGCTGCAAGATGCGTTTGGGTGTCCGCCTGCTGAGCGGAACGGAGGCCAAACGGTGCCAAACTGATGCATTCTGAGCGGATCCGCATCCACTCAGAATGCATTGGGGCCGTACGGATCCGTTCGGGGCCGCTTGTGAGAGCCTTCAAACGGAACTCACAAGCGGAACCCCGAACGCAAATGTGAAAGTAGCCTAAGTTCTGCATTTTAACTGGGATCCATTTAAAGGCAATGTGATCTAATGTTGGTGGTGACTTTTATCAATTTTCCATATTCCATGTCACTATCAATTTTGTTATGTTTTTTTAAAGGGAATCTGTTACCCCGATTTTAGATCATTAGCTACCGTAAGCAAGGGCGGACTGGGGAATTAAAGTGGCCCTGGAAAAAAAACTAAAAGTCTCCCCATGTTGTAGGCAGGTACTAATTGACAGAAGACATGCCAACCCAAATAGGCAGGGCCAACAGAAGTAGGCAGGGCCAGCAATACCGTTGTGCAGCACAAAATGCTGTCTCAGTATAACCAAATACCACAGTGCTGCCAGTCAAGTTCAGTACAGACCAGCGATGGACTGGCCATCGGGAGTACCGGGAGAATCCCGGTGGGCCGATCGAATTATGGGCCAGCCAGGGCCGCCATCAGGGGGGTAAAGCTCCAGTAACAGCAGGCAGTGTGGGGGCGGCGCTCACTCACTGACGTCACACGCCTGCTCCTCCCACTAGGCGGCGCAGGCGCGTGACGTCAGTGAGTGAGCGCTGCCGCCCGCACTTGTTACTGGAGGCTGGAGGCGGGAGCTGAATGTAAGGTAGTAAAGACTCTTTACTAAAGAGATGAGCGCTGTGCCCCCACGTGTAGTAGAATACCTACCTGGAGCCAGACTGTGCACAGAAAGGGCACTTTGTCACTGTGGACAAAGTATGGCACTTTCTGTGCACAGATTGGCTCTAGGTGGGTACAGTGTGGCACTGCAGTCACTAAGGGCACTATTTATCTGGGCATAGTAGGGCACTATCTGCCCACATAGTCAACATATGGCGCTCTGGGCACTGCCATATAATAGTGTGGGTACGGCGATATTTGGTTCTATGTGGGCACTGTATGATTGTGGGCAGATAGTGCCATACTATCCACAGATAAATGGCGCATTTAGTGCCTGTCGTGCCCACATAGTGCCATATAGAACCCATACTCGGAAAGCGCCATACTTGTGTAGACAGAGTATAATTATAGGCAAAGTATGGCACTTTCTGCCCACGTTTTAGCTCTAGGTAGGTATGATATGGCACTTTGTGGGCACTGTAGACACTAAATACACAACTTATCTGAGCATAGTATGCCCAGGTCTTCCCACGGTCATACAGTGCTCAGATAGCGCCATGTTATGCACAGATAAATGGTGTATTTCTTGCTTATGGTGCCATACAGTACCTACCTAAAGTGAAAACCTACAGTACTTTGGCCACAGTCATACAGTGCCGACATAGAGCCAAAGTATGGCACTTTCTATGCACCTAGGTAGGTACTATATGGGTACAAATGCGCTATTTTTCTGTGAATAGGAGGGCACTATCGTGCTCTATGTGGGCACTGTATCACTATTAGGGCAGATAGTGCCATAGAGACAAAATGTCTCCCAGCACATTATACATGGCTCGTCATCATGGTTACGACCTCCCTGTAATCCAGCATTGGTGGTCGAAAAAAGCACCAAACTATGTGCACTCCCACAATCCCGGCTACTCCTATAGTGTGCAAGCATGACCACCGCTGCTGGATTACAGGGTGGTCAAAACCATGGAAACGAGCAGTGCATAATGTGATGGAAAAATGACTCCCGCCAGCAAAGGAAGCAATATGGACAATCACAATACATTAGTAAGTGCCTTGTATTAACTTTCTCTACAAGATAAAGGCCACTTGCTGAAGGACATAACCCCTTTTTTGAGTGTGTTTGGGAAAAATAAAGTGGGCCGGTCTGGCTGAAGTCCAGGGCCACTTTATTGTCCCAGTCCATCCCTGGTACAGACCAAAAGTTTGGACACACCTTCTCATTCAAAGAGTTTTCTTTATTTTCATGACTATGAAAATTGTAGATTCACACTGAAGGCATCAAAACTATGAATTAACACATGTGGAATTATATACATAACAAACAAGTGTGAAACAACTGAAAATATGTCATATTCTAGGTTCTTCAAAGTAGCCACCTTTTGCTTTGATTACTGCTTTGCACACTCTTGGCATTCTCTTGATGAGCTTCAAGAGGTAGTCCCCTTCAATGGTTTTCACTTCACAGGTGTGCCCTGTCAGGTTTAATAAGTGGGATTTCTTGCCTTATAAATGGGGTTGGGACCATCAGTTGCGTTGAGGAGAAGTCAGGTGAATACACAGCTGATAGTCCTACTGAATAAACTGTTAGAATTTGTATTATGGCAAGAAAAAAGCAGCTAAGTAAAGAAAAACGAGTGTCCATCATTACTTTAAGAAATGAAGGTCAGTCAGTCAGCCGAAAAATTGGGAAAACTTTGAAAGTAAGGGCTATTTGACCATGAAGGAGATTGATGGGGTGCTGCGCCAGATGACCTGGCCTCCACAGTCACCGGACCTGAACCCAATCGAGATGGTTTGGGGTGAGCTGGACCGCAGAGTGAAGGCAAAAGGGCCAACATGTGCTAAGCATCTCTGGGAACTCCTTCAAGACTGTTGGAAGACCATTTCAGGGGACTACCTCTTGAAGCTCATCAAGAGAATGCCAAGAGTGTGCAAAGCAGTAATCAAAGCAAAAGGTGGCTACTTTGAAGAACCTAGAATATGACATATTTTTAGTTGTTTCACACTTGTTTGTTATGTATATAATTCCACATGTGTTAATTCATAGTTTTGATGCCTTCATAGTCATGAAAATAAAGAAAACTCTTTGAATGAGAAGGTGTGTCCAAACTTTTGGTCTGTACTGTGTATATATATATATATATATATATATATATATAGCTAAAATTTTATCTTGAGAATGTATTTAGTTTTTCTTTTTAAAAGTGTAACAATCAAATTAAATGAGACATTAATTCATATTATTAGACCCAATTTCAAAACGAGAAAAATACACTACAATAAAGGAAATAAAATAAAAATGCCATTTACACTACCAGGCATGTGCTAATTACAATTACAGTATGATATAGGGATGCAATTTCGCATTATAAAATAAACATATTTCAACCGAAAAAAAAAAGAATTCAAAGGTTACAATGCAAATCAAACAATAAGTACATACAAATCAAGAAACGGAAAAATACAATATTCATAGGAGTCTGCAGAGATCACATTATTACTCAAATTTGCATTAGGGAATGGTGCTATGTCCTCTGCATACAAATGGTTCTGGGTTATTAATACTTTGTTTATTCCCTTTGTTATGTGTGAATATAAAGTATTTAGTACAGAAAACATCATTTTAATGTCTTTAGCAACTAAGCACCAATATAATATTTAATGATCTGGAAATAAAAAAAACAGCAGGGTGTTTATAGCACAACAAATTTTAAAATGAAAACATTAAAATTTTACATCCGGTGAACCTTCGATAATATTTAAAATATTTATGTTTTCTTGTTCTTTCTTTGAAGAGATAAAAAAAAAAAAATACAAATTTGTGTTAAAGATAAAACAGAATCAAAACAATATATAAAGCAAAATTAAACTAATAGTATTAATTGGGTTACAACATTTGAAATATTTTTAATATTATATTGAGCTTGAAAGTGTCATCAACAGTCTCATATCCCCTTAAGTGGAAACACAGTGAGATAAAAAAAAACAAGTAAAGATGTATAAAGAGTAATTATCCATAATATCGAACAAACTTGCAGTGAAAAACTAAAGCTGAATGCACCCATTGTGAGAAGGGACTCAGTATTGAAGACAGTAGTGCACATACAGAAAACATTATTGTAGAATTAATAGTTACTTCTACACATTACAATAAAGGGTTTTTATCAACTCTGCTTGCTTTAATAGGTTTTTGATATACACTGCGTGCAGAATTATTAGGCAAATGAGTATTTTGACCACATCATCCTCTTTATGCATGTTATCTTACTCCAAGCTGTATAGGCTCGAAAGCCTACTACCAATTAAGCATATTAGGTGATGTGCATCTCTGTAATGAGAAGGGGTGTGGTCTAATGACATCAACACCCTATATTAGGTGTGCATAATTATTAGGCAACTTCCTTTCCTTTGGCAAAATGGGTCAAAAGAAGGACTTGACAGGCTCAGAAAAGTCAAAAATAGTGAGATATCTTGCAGAGGGATGCAGCACTCTTAAAATTGCAAAGCTTCTGAAGCGTGATCATCGAACAATCAAGCGTTTCATTCAAAATAGTCAACAGGGTCGCAAGAAGCGTGTGGAAAAACCAAGGCGCAAAATAACTGCCCATGAACTGAGAAAAGTCAAGCGTGCAGCTGCCAAGATGCCACTTGCCACCAGTTTGGCCATATTTCAGAGCTGCAACATCACTGGAGTGCCCAAAAGCACAAGGTGTGCAATACTCAGAGACATGGCCAAGGTAAGAAAGGCTGAAAGACGACCACCACTGAACAAGACACACAAGCTGAAACGTCAAGACTGGGCCAAGAAATATCTCAAGACTGATTTTTCTAAGGTTTTATGGACTGATGAAATGAGAGTGAGTCTTGATGGGCCAGATGGATGGGCCCGTGGCTGGATTGGTAAAGGGCAGAGAGCTCCAGTCCGACTCAGACGCCAGCAAGGTGGAGGTGGAGTACTGGTTTGGGCTGGTATCATCAAAGATGAGCTTGTGGGGCCTTTTCGGGTTGAGGATGGAGTCAAGCTCAACTCCCAGTCCTACTGCCAGTTTCTGGAAGACACCTTCTTCAAGCAGTGGTACAGGAAGAAGTCTGCATCCTTCAAGAAAAACATGATTTTCATGCAGGACAATGCTCCATCACACGCGTCCAAGTACTCCACAGCGTGGCTGGCAAGAAAGGGTATAAAAGAAGAAAATCTAATGACATGGCCTCCTTGTTCACCTGATCTGAACCCCATTGAGAACCTGTGGTCCATCATCAAATGTGAGATTTACAAGGAGGGAAAACAGTACACCTCTCTGAACAGTGTCTGGGAGGCTGTGGTTGCTGCTGCACGCAATGTTGATGGTGAACAGATCAAAACACTGACAGAATCCATGGATGGCAGGCTTTTGAGTGTCCTTGCAAAGAAAGGTGGCTATATTGGTCACTGATTTGTTTTTGTTTTGTTTTTGAATGTCAGAAATGTATATTTGTGAATGTTGAGATGTTATATTGGTTTCACTGGTAAAAATAAAATAATTGAAATGGGTATATATTTGTTTTTTGTTAAGTTGCCTAATAATTAGGCACAGTAATAGTCACCTGCACACACAGATATGCCCCTAAAATAGCTAAAACTAAAAACAAACTAAAAACTACTTCCAAAAATATTCAGCTTTGATATTAATGAGTTTTTTGGGTTCATTGAGAACATGGTTGTTGTTCAATAATAAAATTAATCCTCAAAAATACAACTTGCCTAATAATTCTGCACTCCCTGTATTCTTAATTGCAATAACAGGATGGGGGGGGGGGGTATTATTAATCCTTATGAAGAGCGCCTTAATCGGCAGGAGGAGTCTTATAGACCATACATGCTCCTCTGAAACACTGGGAAGAAAGGATGTAAATGAGGTCTTTGCAAGCTCTGCCTCTGATGCCACCAGATGTACAGTATCTATCCTGTAAGTTAAAGTTCGACCCTTTAAATAAGTCCATGTCTCAAGGCTTATTGAAAGGGTTGAACATTGACTTATAGCAGGCATCCTCAAACTGCGACCCTCCAGCTGTTGTAAAACTACAACTCCCACAATGCCCTGCTGTAGGCTGATACCTGTAGGCTGTTCGGGCATGCTGGGAGTTGTAGTTTTGCAACAGCTGGAGGGCCACAGTTTGAGGATGCCTGACTTATAGGATAGATGAACTACATCTGGTGGCATTAGAGGCAGAGTTTGCTAAGAGCTCATTTGCATCCCTTCTGCCCAAAATGCTATAACAGAAATGCATTACAGCTAAGATAAAACACCTCATCAGGGAATTGGCATCAGTCATAAAGAAGGGCTGGTAAAAATAAACAATAAATACAAATACAGCAAATACTACTTAGGAGATTAAGGAACCAGCAAGTAAAAGCAAATGTAAGCATAAGCAGCTGATGCTTACTACTAGAGGTGAGCAAATTTAAAAAAAATTAGATTCGCCGGTTCGCCAAATTTTTGGGGAAGATTTGGTTAAATCCGAATATATTTGCGGCAAATTTAGTTAAAAAACAGCTATTTCCTGGCTGCAGAGAGCCTTTATATTGGTGTAGAACACTGTGCCTTGTAGTAACATGCATAGGGAGTCTGCTGTGGTAGTGAAATAATACTGTGTGTCAGTATGACACACATATGACTGGCGTCGCTCTTAGAATCACTGCACACTTCACTTATTTGGGCAGTCACGGGGCCAAAACTGACCAAAAAACTCAAGCATGAACTCAGCCTTACAGGTCGATGTTAGCACCAAGAAGAAGCACACTCCTTTTACACCTGATTCCACATAGGAAAGAAATAGAAGGAAAAAGTGAGAAAGAAGGAAATTCATTAAAAATAAAAAAAGATTTCCGTTTTTCCTTCCTTACACAATTTAATGCGCATGCTGGGATCATCAAAAATGTGATAAAAAAGAATTGGTCAACTCTGAAGAATGATCCGGTGTTGGGGAAAGATATTCCGGATCAACCAAGTGTGATTTTCAGAAAGGCTCTGAGTCTCCGCACCAGATTAGTTCATAGTTCAATACATTTTGAGGGTCTAAGAAAAGGAAATAAATTTACCTGGTGTGGGTTTTGCCTGCCGTGTCGAAATAGGAAAAAAGAAAAGAGGAAAAGGGACACACAGATTGTGCACTCCAATCAGAAAGATCAAGACTACAAAGTAAAAGGACTTATTACCTGTGAGAGTGTAGGGGTTGTCTACATGTTGGAGTGCCCATGCAGAGAGGGTTGTCTACATGTTGGAGTGCCCATGCGGTGAGGATTCAGGAACATGTCAGGAACATAAGAAAGGGACTTGAGACGCATAGTGTCTCAATGCACTTCAAAATCACGCATCAGAAAAATCCTAGCGGCTTGTTATTTTTTGGGGTCGAGCTAGTTAAACCACATTAGTGAGAGGGAATTCCATAATGCAGATCTGTTGGAGGGAGGTTGAATGGATCTATAGGATTGGTACATTACAACCTAAAGGGATGAATTTTTAGTTCGACCTTAAACCCTGTCTTACCTGAAAGAAAGTTCTGTACCGCAGTATCCACTAGAGCCGTTCGAGGACCTTTAGTAGTATTACTGAGGGACTGGGATTGGCTCGAGGAGATCATGTGGGATATGATGTATTCTGAAATCTGTGAATGAAAGTAGGCGGTCCCAGGGTATGTAATTCACCATCGGTTGGAATAGAGGCCACGTGGGGAGCATGGTCATTTCTGAATGGGAGAACACTACAGAGCATTTTTTATATGGATTTGGTGTGTATCGTATATTCTAGAACTTGAAGGAGGATGTTTATGCGATGTTTGTATATATCATGATTTTATATTTATAGGATATATATTTTATTTAGGGTTTTATAAATTTATTATGGTTGTATGTATACTTTTATAATGAGCCTCACTGGCTATGACGTTTTTATGGAGGTGTGGCGGAAAAGATACCCCTGCCAAAGCTTTTCGGAGTGAAACCCAGGTCGGGTGACTGATTCCTTGTACACTGCTTGTAACCCTCTTTTATCTTGTAAGTACAATAAAACCTTCGCAGTTCAATTTATGTCATTGTGCTACACTATTTGTGGCTACTTTGATCCTTCACAGAAGTTCACAAAGGAGAGGAGAAAGTGGATCTATGTGACCTGAATGCTTTCCTATATCCAGTGATATCTGCTTGATTCGGAAAGGAGGACTTTGTTTGCGCTGGAGCAGCGCGGTCCACTTGAAAAACGCACCTGTATATGTGAACTGTTGTACCCACTTCACAATTGGAATCTGCGACGCACCACAAAAAGGCAACATACTAAAGGCTGTTTCATATTTATATTTTTATTTGATTCCATATAGATGTCTACAGAACCTGTTCTATTAAATGCTTATACAAGTAGAGCTCCCCCCGACAGAGTGGAGAGGGTGTCAGCAGTAAGTTTGTGTTGACGTCACTGATTATTTTGCCTTTCCTCTGATCCATCAGAACAATAACCCACAAAAAACAAATCCTGTCTGTGGAGCATCCGCCTTCACTCGTCAGCATTTGGTCAGTAATCCATCAGTATTGCTAATGAAAAAAAAATCAGGAGTGGATCCAAAACAGAGATGACATGTGAATGGAATATTTGTATGTCTTATGTGTTTTGTACCCACTCCTGCTTTTGGCTACTAAATCATAAGCCAATTCTGATGGGACAATATATACGCCTTACAGCTGCTACACAGAGAGGATCCGTTGCGCGTCTCATTTTATCTTCCTTCTGACAGATCAGAAGAAGGTTCAAATAAATGATGATGTCAGCCAAGCCAAAAAGGCTAAATAGTGGTCCAGTCATGAAGTGGGGAGAGTGGGAACAGCATAAGAAATCCACAGAGTGGCCCTATGACATAGTGGTGGAGGAAGCAGCATGAGGAGACCACAGAGTGACCCAATGACAGTCTGTAGGTGGCGGCAGCATCAGGAGGCCACAGAGAGGGACAATGACAGAGTGTGGAGGTGGCGGCAGCATCAGGAGGGCACAGAGTGGCAAGGTGAGATAGTGTGGAGGTGGGTGTCAAGCCCAGTACCAGCTGAAGATGGCGGGTGAAAGAAGGAGCACTCTTCTTTGGCATCAGGCGGGTGGCAGCATTGCAAAAGAAACTGAGGCAGGTAGCCAGAAATAGCCAGTCTCTTTTGTCAAAGTGTTGGTGTGGCACCATGGATGATCTAGTCTGATGCATCAGGCATTGGTGGGTGGAAATCCTGGCTGATCCATGCCTGATTTATCTTGACAAAGGTCAGTCTCTCCACATTTAGGGTGGACAGGTGAGTTCTCCTTGGGGTAACTATGGCCCACACCCGCTCTGATGCCACACTACTGGCTGGGCAGGACACCTTTTCCAGGGCAAACTCTGCCAGTTG
The DNA here is from genome assembly GCF_905171765.1 of Bufo bufo. Classification (NCBI taxonomy): domain Eukaryota; kingdom Metazoa; phylum Chordata; class Amphibia; order Anura; family Bufonidae; genus Bufo; species Bufo bufo. Next base: position 77,468,797 of record NC_053392.1, on the reverse strand, counting down.
CGGTCACAAATCCAGTTTGGCTGTCCAGTAGTCCAGCGGATCTTTGATGATGGCTGGCAGGGTGCACTCCAAGTATGCCACCACCTGCTGGTTCAGGTTCTGCTCGATTTTCAGTTGTCGCAGAGAAAGACAGGATTCGATTTCTTGCTGAAGGACATAGAGCAGTTCCTCCCCTGTGTGACTCCATTCGTCCAGGCAAACCAGGTGCAGAACATTGTGGGAGTGATGAGAGGGGTGGCACATGGCGTGCATACACTACATGCCTCCAACATAATTCTTGGATCTCTACATGAAAATAATGTATTTGCTGTAAATCGCAAAAGGGGCATAGCTGGAGTCATTGACTTCACAAAAGATACATGGCAGCGGAGTTCAGCCACCTCTATTTGCTTCCTGCTGTTTACTGTTCGTGAATTAAAATTGGGGCAACCAGCTTCAGCTTCCTCTGATGTGTATGCCTATGCACAATTCTGATTGAACTCATGATCTTAAAAAACTGGACTTGGACTCCAAAGCAGAGGCTCTCATGTCTTGTGTGCTGTCATGTCTTGTGTGCTGTGGAGATCGAATGCAGACAGAGCAGATAAAAACACATAATTATTTTCAACTTACTGAAGCTGCTTGATTTAATTATAAATAGATGGTAAAGGCAAAGTCTGCTGATGTGTTGTCATCAGCCTCTTCATTATGTTTACTGCAGGACCCATGACGATGTAATTCGGTCTATACCGCAAAAGGAGGTCTACACAATCACCCATAAATTTTCCCCAAAAAAGCTTTTGTCACATAAAAAATGTCACCACTACGTAATTCGGTCCATACAGCAAAAAGGGCTATACCACATATAACTGCACTGCTGAACGGCAATTAGGCCCTAATTTTTTTCCACTTTTACACTACACAAGGCTTTACAACATATAAGTGCAACACTGAACGGCGAATATATATCTTTTGCCACTAATACATGGCAGACAGGGCTTTAGAATATATAACTGCATCGCTGAACTGCAATTAGGCCCTAATTTTTTTCCACTTTAAAAGGCTTTTCAATATATAATGTAACGATGAACGACAAATATATTTTTATTTTGCCACTAATACACGGCAAACAGGACTTTAGAATATATAACTGCACCACTGAACGGCAATTAGGCCCTAATTTTTTTCCACTTTAACACTACACAAAAGGCTTTTCAACATATAAGTGCAACGATGAATGGCGAATAATTTTTTTCTTTTGCCACTAATACACGGCAAAAAGCACTTTACAAAAAATAACTGCACCGCTGAATGGCAGATATATTTTTTGGTGCCACTAATACACGGCAAAAAAGGACTTTACAACATATAACTGCACAGGAAAAGGGCAAATAAGACGTACTGTAGAAATATTTCCTTGTAATAAACCCTGTTAATGGCTGTAACAGCCCAATAACAAGAACGGTTTGCTGGAATGACAGAGCTGTATAATGGCAATTTGGATCCCCAGTCAGTGCAGCAAGGTATAATAGGATTGTTCCTATTACCCAGTCTGTAACCTTCCCTACTGAACCCTGTTCTACATAAATGCTGTGGAACGATTCCTCCCTATCCTTTGCCTGCAATTATAAATAATTTTTTCACCACAATCAAGTCTTTTCTATCACTGTCCCTAGCGCCTGCAGACGTCTCTCCCTGCACTAAATACGCTGGTAAATGGCAGAATCTAAGATGGCTGACTCTATTTATAGGGCTGTGACATCACAGGGCTGGCTGCTGACTGACTGCATGCATGGCATTATGGGTGATCCCTCGTTCCCAGAGTTACTTTCTCCATGTCCTCACACATGCAGCAGCCATTTTAGAAAAAAATGCGATTTGTTACCTCGAATCGTGAGGAAATTCGGCTTCGGTGCGAATCGAATTTTTCCTGAAATTCGGATCGAATTCCACTTTGTCAGCTTCGATTCGCTCATCTCTACCTGAGAGGAAAGTACTTCAAGAATTCACCATGCAAAGCCTGATAAATAATCAAAATGGCTCCCCTTGCAGTTCTAGCTGCCACCACAAAATCTAATATCTAGTGAGATGGATACTTTAACGACAGTATCTTGGATTGGGCTTCTATTGCATGTCTTATCTGCAAATACTTAGAAAAATTATTTGAGGACAAATAAAACTCATTGCACAATTGCTGAAATTGTTTCATAAGAAAAATTAGATTCGGCCGGTTCGCAGAATTTTTTTGAATCATGTTAAAAAACGGGAGAAAAGGGGGCGGAGCCTGCGCCGGTCTGAGATGGCCGCTTCTGTCTGAGCTCCGTGAGAAAGCCTGATCTCAGCACTAGCAATCAGAAGCTACAGACCCCAAAATGGTTAAAATCGGTAACCCTAAAGCGGGGGAACATTTGAACTCCACTAAGAACCCTGTTCCAAGTGGAGAAATGGAGAAGTTTATTAGAAAAGCTGCCTCCTCGTTCGTTGCACGCGACTCCAAGATGGCGCCGGCACCTTCACATAAAGCCGCCCCACAAGACAAATCGGAGGACGATAGCGAAGCAGAAGAGACCCAAGGTAGGGGATCGTTACCGATCACCAGGAACTACCTGAAGAACACCTTAAGCAAAGCCCTAGAACCCCTACTAAGTGAGTTCGCTGCCCTGCGACAAGACATGAGGCAGGTGGGCGATCGTGTAGAGGCCCTTGAGACCTGTCAAACACAGATACTAGACCACCAGAGGGCCGTTTCTTCCTCATTTCAAAAGTGTAGCTCCTACCTGAATGATCTGCATACGGCTTTTGAAGACCAGGAGAACAGGGGACGCCGGAATAATCTGCGCCTCAGAGGGATACCAGAGACAGTCTCACCAGGTGACATTCCAGCTGCAGTCATTTCCCTCTGCTCCTCGTTGTTAGGCCCTGATTTCCCTCTGGAAATCATTATTGAAAGAGCTCATAGAGCTCTGCGACCAAAGCCCAAGCCAGAGGATCCCCCTAGGGATATAATTTGCAAATTTCTAAATTTTCAAGTTAAGTCAGCCGTCCAAGAAGCCGCAAGGAACAGATCTGACATCATTTTCGAAGGGGCCCAAGTGACTTTAAGGAAGAGCAAATCACTTAAGCCTCTAACGGAGTGGCTAAGGTCTAACAGGATCCTATATAAGTGGAACTTTCCATTTGGCCTCTCATTCTCTCAAGGAGGTCGCCGCTTCAACATTACCTCGCATGCGGATTTAGAAGAAGTATATGACCACCTGCAAATCCCTCCCATGCAGATCGACAATTGGGACTTATTCTAGGACCTCTCCTCCCTACCAGAAGTCCCTACCGTTGCTGCCTTCACTATGCAGCACACCCCCAAGGCTCATAAAGTGGGCAAGAGGAACAGAAATCTGACACCCAAGAGACTTTCTCAAGAGTGACTGTGCTAGCCTACCATCCGGGATTACAGTCTATCTTACAGAATCTTCCTGTCTCCTTCATCTGTACTAAGTGACATAGTATTTCTGGAGATAAGTTCTGAAGTCTAGGAATAACCCCTCTTTCTGCTCATCTGAAACTATTTCTAACCCCCTCTCTCCCTTTGTCCCCCATCTCTACCTCATCCACTGCCCTCCAGTCTTTGACATTATTTACACTAAGTGTTCCCTCTTATCCTTCTGCTTCCTCCTCCCAGGTCTCACATATTTTTCTTATTCTTATTTTTATTTTTTATTTTTTATTTTCTTTCTTTTTCTTTCTCTTCTATCCTGTTTTCTCTGATTCCCAACTTTGGATGCATAAATCCTCCAAACTGCTTCAATATATAGGTTAATCCGATATGTTCTAACTAGCCCTCACGGGTTAATACATACAGTGCTGTATGGCTCATTCTCTGGTCCATCGACCAATTCTCCCCCCATGTCCCACAGTATTGTATCAACATGCTCACAATGCTATTCTCTGGTTATATGTTTTACTCCCAGTTTTTTCCCTTCCCCTTTGTTTTTGTTTAAGTACCAGACAAGACTGCCTTTAACCTCTGACACAGGCAAGCAGGACCTTGGGACCTCTACTCTCCCCCCAGACTAGACCAATTCATCTCAAGCCGTAAGTGTTCTCCCCTGGAGGACCAGCACATCTCACCCATCTGCTCACTTTAACCCTTGGCTATGGCTGATATTAATGTAGCGTCCTATAACGTAAAGGGCTTCAACTCACCCTCCAAAAGAAGTCAAATATTCACTATATTACGCAAAGGAGGTTCTGACGTGCTGCTCCTCCAGGAGACACATTTTAGGTTCAACCATTATCCTAATTTAGAATTTTCTCACTACCCCCTCTGGTTTTATTGTGGGGGTAATTCTGCTTCGTCTGGGGGGGGGTGAGTATCGGTTTTAAAAGAAGGGTTCCCTTCAAATATATTACGCACCTACAAGACTTAGATGGAAGATATATTATGGTTAAGGGACATATTGGTCCTCAAATTTACACCATCATAAATCTTTACGTGCCTAATACTAAACAGGTTCAATGGCTCTCATCTACTGCTCAGACAATTTCTTCCTTTAAGGAGGGCATAGTCATTATGGGAGGGGACCTTAATATAGCCTTGAATCCTCAAATTTACTCATCCTCACATAAAACATCTCACTCCAAACGTTCCCTAAAGCATGCCAAAAACATTCTGTGGGATTTGCATTTGGTGGATGTTTGGCGAACACTCTACCCTAATACCTCAGACTATACCTTCTACTCCCATGTCCACAACACGTATCATCGCATAGACTATCTTTTCGTGTCTAAAGAACATCTTCAGTTATGCACCGAAGCACTAATAGAGTCCATTCATGTTTCAGATCATGCCCCAATCTACCTTAAGGTATCCTCCCCTACACAGAAACCCAAATGCTTTAATTGGAGGTTAAACGAATCTATCCTGGGTAACACGGAATCCATAAAGAAAATAACTCTAGCCTTAGATGAATACTTTAAAATGAATGCACTCCCGGATCTTTCGCCCCAAACCATATGGGACGCTCATAAACCCTTTATTAGGGGTGAATTCATAAGTATTGGTTCGCACATGAAAAAGCTTAGAGAGAACAACATAAATGAACTCCTACTAAAGATAAATAAATTAGAGTCAACCCACAAATGTTCCCTATCTGAACCCCAATTACAAGACCTATCCAATACTAGAGCTGAACTAAAAGCTCTTTTGCAAGCCAAGTCAGCTAAATATTACCTTAACTCACAATTTAAATATTATGCTCATGGGGATAAGGCCACAAAATTCATCACGAATAGGATTAAAAATAGGAGAGCAGACAACTACATACATCAACTATCCTCCCCTAAAGGAGACCCGGTCTATGCGTCGTGCAAAATTGCTAAGCAATTTAGAGACTTCTATGAAAATCTATATAATCTCCCTTCCCCTCTTACACCAGCAGCGCATTCCCCCTTGATATCGGCGTTTCTAGACTCTGCTTCATGCCCGTCACTGTCGATGGAACAGAAACAATCAATGGAGACCCCATTTACTATGGACGAACTTTCTCTAGCCCTCTCCCAAATGCCCTTAGGGAAGAGCCCAGGCCCTGATGGGCTTCCCGCATCCTATTATATAACTTTTAGAAAACAATTGCTCCCACATCTTCTTTCTGTCTGTAAACAAACTCTTTTAGGCTCCCCTCTATCCAGGGATATGACGATTGCCCATATAGCAGTGATTCCCAAGGAGGGGAAGGATTCAAAACTTTGCGCAAACTATAGGCCCATATCCCTCCTAAATATAGATCTCAAACTTTTGGCTAAACTGCTGGCAAATCGCTTAGCAAATCTCCTCCCTTTATTGGTTCATATGGATCAGGTAGGCTTCGTCCGCAATAGAGAGGGTAGAGATAATACAACAAGGGTAATAGATGCTCTCTGTTACGCCAAACACACCTCTTCCCCACTACTACTTCTAAGCACCGACGCTGAAAAAGCGTTCGACCGCATAGATTGGAACTACTTAAGCCATGTTTTAAAGGGCTTCGGCCTACCTGATCCATATATTGAGGCAGTATTTGCTATGTATAAACAGGCCACAGCTCGAGTCATGGTGAATGGGGATCTGTCCTCTCCTTTTCAAATCCAAAATGGAACTCGTCAGGGCTGCCCCCTTTCCCCCCTATTATTTATATTAGCCTTGGAACCCCTATTATCTATAATACGTGCAGACGCTGGGATCAAAGGGCTAGACCTTGGGGGTCACACCCATAAAATTGCGGCTTTCGCCGACGATGTCATGATAATGACAACTAACCCTAAAACTTCCCTCCCTAGAATCCAGGAACACTTGAAGACATATAGTGCCCTCTCCAATTTCAAGATTAATGAGAACAAATCCATCATCCTATGCACAGGTATCTCTTCCCAACTCAAACTCTCTCTAAAAGTAAACTCTCCATTTAATTGGTCGTCCCCTACTATAACTTATCTTGGAGTAAAACTTAGCCCCAGATCTCTTTACATTAAACTATATCCCCTTAAGAGCTTCAATGTTCAACGCTATAGATAAAATCACCAAAGCTGTTCCAACTCTCTCATGGTTCGGTAGGAAAAATCTCCTCACATCTCTCATCATCCCCCGCCTTACATACCTTTAGCAGGTTCTCCCCATCCTAGTAGCCAAATCTTACTACGATTCCCTTAAACAAAAATTCAGAACTTTCCTATGGAATGGGAAAAAAGCTAGACTTTCTTACTCCTTCCTGTCCAAATCCCGCTCTGTAGGTGGTATAGGTCTCCCGGACCCAGAACTATATGGAAGGTTAATTTTTGCTTTCTAGAATCACCGACTGGCTCCGGAACTCAAGAAGCAAATCATGGGTTGCGCTAGAACAATGCATTCTAGGCATGCCAGTTCGAGCCCTATGTCTGGGTCACAGTACTCCGCCTCATGTTAACTTACAGTCTTTCCCAATAATAAAAGCTACTCTAGAAGCTTGGAAATGGCTGAACCAGTCCCACTCCTCAGTCCCCTTTCCCTCTCCCACTATCATGATAAGTGACTTATTGGGCCCATCCTCCACTGGTCTACGCCACTGTACCTCTAATCAAATTAGATTATCCACACTACAAGTCTCCAATCTCCTCGAATCTCAAGGTATGCTACCTCCGACGGAAGCCCTAAAAACCCTATTAACACCACTTCCATGTGACTTCACTCTTATACCTCTTATAAAATCTTTTATTCAAAAAAACAACACAAAGGGTGAACTATTACGCCCTTTAACATGGTTTCTAACCCTAAACCCCCCAGAAAGCTCATCTCATTAATCTATAACAAACTAAAATCACCCCCCTTGATTTACAAGCCATCATTCATTAGAATGTGGGAAAAAGACACCGGGGTCGATATCCCTTTCTTAAACTTACCTACACTTTTGGAGACGCCCCATAAATCCTCTAGATGCACTCGAATCCAGGAGAATGGGTATAAAATCCTTTCTCAATGGTACATCACCCCGATCAAATCCTCATGCTTCTCCAAATCCTCTTCTAATAAGTGTTGGAGATGCCAAGAGGAGGAAAGTTCGTTCCTTCACATTTGGTGGCTATGTCCACCAATTAAAAAATGGTGGTCCGATATCTTCCAGATTTGTAATCTTATTTGCGCCACAGCGGTAAGTGCATCTCCCTATGGAGCTTTATTATCATTTTTTAACTGAGACACCACTCCCTCCCCTCCACCTTTATTTAAACAACTCCTAATAGCGGCCCGCCTATTGATCCCTAAATACTGGCTACAATCTAGTATACCTACGGTGGAACAGTGGAAGCTAAAAGTGGACCAAATTTACCGTTTCGAAGAACTTGCCTCTTGGGAAGCTCGCAATCACCCGATTTTTATTAAAAGATGGGCTCCCTGGTCAAAGTATAGGTTTCTCAAGTCCTAATTGCCCATCAGGCCCAATTTGGAATGATTCTCTTTTTATTATCTCTCTTCGTGATTTCAATACCATACTGAATCGAACCTCACAGGTGCGACCTTAGGGTTTGAGGGGTAATAACATGGTAATTTCATAACTCTATACTCCCATAAGTATAGTGGGAGAGTTATCCTAGGAAACTCCTACGCTTTGATCCCCCTTCTAACTGATACATGACCCCTATTTCAGATTTCAGATTGCGTGACTATCACTCTACTTGGGAAACCCCTAGTTTAACAAATGCTATTGGTCTTGCTGTGTCTTACTATTAATACTATACCATCCTGTATTCATGTACTAGTAACCAAAAGCTATCAATATTTATCCTCATTAACAATGCCATCTCTAGAGGCCTTTATGTCTGATACCGAATGTTACACCCTTGTTGATGTAATTCTTACATTATGTACTTATACACCAATGTTAGTGTATTGCCTACACTGTATATTTTTTGAATTTGAAAAAATTAAAAAATTTAAAAAAAAATAAAAAAAAAAACGGGAGAAAATAACTGATCAATATTCCAAATCCCTTTTCGTTCCCATGTGGAAAATCTTTCCAACCGAGAAAGTTCAGATAAGACAGGATTATTCCAAATGGGAGACATTTATAAGTCCTGAGACATTCAGGAGCCTTTTAGCCTTTGCCCACACTTTCCTCATAAGAATCACTGTTGGGGCAGATCCTACTTTATGGTTCAGTCCTCCCTCCAGAGCCACTGAGCAGCTGAGGCTACTTTCACACTCGCGTTTGGTGTGGATCCGTCATGGATTTGCACAGACGGATCCGTTCAGATAATACAACCGCATGCATCCATTCAGAACAGATCCGTTTGTATTATCTTTAACATAGCCAAAACGGATCCTTCTTGAACACCATTGAAAGTCAATGGGGGACGGATCCGTTTCTATTGTGCCATATTGTGTCAGTGAAAATGGATCAGTTTCCATTAACTTACATTGTGGGTCAGGACGGATCCATTTGGCTCAGTTTCGTCAGACGGACACCAAAACGCTGCAAGCAGCGTTTTCGTGTCCGCCTCCAAAGCGGAATAGAGGCGGAACTGAGCCAGACTGATGCATTCTGAGCGGATCCTTATCCATTTAGAATGCATTAAGGGCAAAACTGATCCATTTTGGACTGCTTGTGAGATCACTAAACGGATCTCACAAGCGGAAACCAAAACGCCAGTGTGAACGTAGCCTAAGAAATATAATAGTGGGTTAGGCAACGCAAGACCTCCTGACACTTTATCCCTTTGAAGGGTCTCATATCTAATCCTACCACCTATTATCAGGGGGAGAAAACAGAACTGGATCGCACATCCACAGTGCTATGCTTTGATCTAATTAAACTCGCTTCTCAGCGCCATTTTAAAGTGTACAGCCCCCCATACTTCATGCTGTACAAGAGGCATTAGTGTACATTTTGATCCAAAGGCATAGGCCCACTCACCACGCCAAGGTCACCTCTTTGAGTGGGACCTACTCTGACAAAAAGGCGCAGCACAATGCGGTGACAAAGCGGCACTGCCCTAGTAGTCGGCAGGGCCCAGGAGTCAAACAGCAACCCTACTGTCCGACAATGCCACCCATGGCACTGGGTCCCACCAACCCACCAGCACAGCGCCACAAAAACAAAGGCCACTACGCAGTACTGCACCATGTGAACAGTTGTCTAACACAACATGTCCATTACAATCAGGAGCTGCAGGTCAATGACCACTTTTATGTGAACTACTGTGATTAAAACCACCTTCTGCCGAATGGGAGGAGTGCTGATACCAGTAATAAAGAAGAAAAAGTCAAATAACAATTATCAGGGGGAGAAAACAGAACTGGATCGCACATCCACAGTGCTATGCTTTGATCTAATTAAACTCGCTTCTCAGCGCCATTTTAAAGTGTACAGCCCCCCATACTGCATGCTGTACAAGAGGCATTAGTGTACATTTTGATCAAAAGGCAAAAGTCCACTCACCACGCCAAGGTAATCCTACCACCTTTGTTCTTCCAAAGCAAAAAACTAAAGATTTGCTGGGCTTTATGAAAATAGTGCTGAGGGATCCACACTGGTGAGTTGTGAAGTATATATAGGAGCTGCGGCATGAGCACCATTTTAATCGAGTTCTCCCTGCCTACTAAGAGTTAAGTACATTCGTAGTAAAAAAAAAAAAAAGGATTTACAAATAAATAAAATTTTTAATTTGGCAATGGAAGGCATTTTATGCATAGTGTACTATTGAGGATATTTTACTTACCAAAGGAGGTCTCTGAGGCATCTTCAACTTTCCCCGATTAAAAGTTTCTCAAAGTTTTGGAATTATGATTTTGTTCTTTGGTTTTATATGTCAAAAAGATCATTCCATGAAACATCTTGTACTCTTTGTGTAAAATGCAAGAAACAGAACTGGATCGCACATCCTCAATACTATGCTTTTATCTAACTGCTTCTCAGCATAATAAATATCGCTTCTCAGCGTAATTTATCGTATACCTATCCCTATGCTGCATGCTAACATGAGGCATTAGTATACAATTTGATCAAAAAGCATAGGCCCACTCACCGCGACAAGTTAGATAAAAGCATAGTATTGAGGATGTGCGATCCAGTTCTGTTTCTTGTATTTTACATGGCTTGTACTCTTTGTACCACCCTGGACCTTTTAAGTGGCACTCCCACAAACATTTTTATTCTGTGACTATTTGAAATGTACATAATGTAAATTGTAGTAAAGGTAATCTTCTTACCAGCGAGTTATAACCTCCTTTCTGATCATCAGCTGTGTCATGTGACCAACAGTCTGCCTCTTTAACTGACACAGGACAGGAAGTCAGTTACTTCTCTAGTCATTCCTATGAGACTGACATTGAGGCTCCCACTGGAATACATACTGTAGAGAAACTGGCCAAACATAAGATGCTGTGTTATTTTGAAAGTCACAGTGTTGGCCACATGACAGAGCTGAGGATTATAAGAGAGGTTATAACTCACAAATACAGTCACCAGTAAGAAGATAACCTTCACTAAAGTTTACATCATGTACCCTTCTAAAAGAATAAAAACTTTGCGACTTTTGGTACCTGGACCCGAACCCGAACTTTGCCGGAAAAGTTTGGGTTCGAGTTTGGTGTTTCGGTATTTAATAAAGCTTGTTGAAAGGCTGCAGGGCAGCTAATCAACAAGCTTTTAAGCTGTGTGCCCTTAGAAGCCATCACAGCCATGCCTACTAATGGCATGGCTGTGATTGGCAGGTGCATCATGTGACCAAGCCTCTATATAAGCTAGATCATGTGTAGCACCCCCATCAGCTCTCAGTAGTAAAGGGACAGAAAGCAGGCAGCTGAAGTGCGGGACAGTGTTAGTGTGATTTTTTGTGGGTGCAATACACCATCTTTACACCCCTGACACAGAAAGCTAATCATAAATCTGGCTGTTAATTCTGTGGGTGACCTACAGCGATTTTTTTTGTAGGTGCAATGCAACATTGTACTTTATACCCCTGACATACAAATATAATAATTAATCCGTCTCACCCTGCTGCTGCTCGCTTGTCTGCGCTGCAGTGTAACTTCGGCCTTCCCGCTCACCGCCTCATATGCGATGTGCCCACAAGGTGGAACTCCACCTTGCACATGCTGGACAGACTGTGTGAGCAGCAGCAGGCGATAGTGGAGTTTCAGCTGCAGCACGCACGGGTGAGTCGCTCTGTGGAACAGCACCACTTCACCACCAACGAGTGGGCCTCCATGCGGGATGTGTTGCGCTGTTTCAAGTACTCCACCAACATGGCCAGTGCCAATGACGCAGTCCTCAGAGTTACTATCCCACTTCTATGTCTCCTTGAAAAAACGCTTTGGGCGATGATGGAAGAGGATGTGGCACAGGAGGAGAAAGAAGAGTGATCATCTCCACGGTTATCAGGCCAGTCATTCACAAGTAGTGATGAGCGGGAGGTTCCATATTCGATTTCGTCGAAATTCGCGAATATTCGCTTGAATATTTGTCTCATATTCGTCGAAATCAAATATTCGTCATTATTCTAGTTATCGCGATTAATATGCGATTTAAATAATCGCGTATTGCGATTTTAACTTAAGGTAACTTTCCTATTAGTTTGATATCTAGAATTAGCAAAGATGACGAATATGACGAATGTATTCGTCATATTCCTCAAAACGAAGATAACGAAGTATTCTCCATCTTCGTTTTAGCTCCATATTCGTCAACTTCGCTAATTCTAGCAATCAAATAGGAAAGTCAACTGTAGAGACAGCTGTGTTTAATTCGCTATGCGATTATATTACTTTGCTTTTTTTTAATAAATAGAATAATTATAATAATTATCAAGTATTATAATTTTATTTATTTAAAAAGAAAGCTAAGTAATATAATCGCATAGCGAATTAAAAATTTAGATGTCTCTAGTCAACTTTCCTATTTAATTGCTAGAATTAGCGAAGTTGACGAATATGGAGCTAAAACGAAGATGGAGAATACTTTGTTATCTTAGTTTTGAGAAATATGACGAATACATTCGTCATATACGTCATCTTCGTTAACCATAGTAAACCAGGTCTAAGTTGAAATCGCAATGCGATTACTTCAAGTTATAATAATTGAATTGCGATTTCAACTTAGAGCTGTGTTTCTAATGGGTCAGCTTGCTAGAATTAACAAAGTTAACGAATATGGAATATAGCAGTGCTAAGTTGAAATCGCAATTCGATTAATTCAAGTTATAATAATCTAAATGCGATTTCAACGTAATTCTCAAATCCGACAGTACATTCTAGTATGGAGGCGTTCCCATGGCGATGGGGACGCTGCATGAGCACGGAAGTCTGCAGAAGCGGCAACGGGCACTGACTGGAGCAGCCAGGAAGCCAGGAATCCTCAGGACAGGTAAGAACTACTTTTGTTAAGTGGGAAAGAAAAAAATATAACAATAAAAAAAAAAAAAAAGAATATTCGAAATAGCGAATTTATAGTGCTATATTCGAGATATTCGCAAATTAGCGAAGTGCCGATATTCGCTAAAAAAATTCGATATTCGAATATTCGCGCTCAACACTATTCACAAGCGGCTCGGAGGGTGGGTTCCTGCACCAACAGAGTGCAGGTACACAATTGTCCAGCCACGGCACAGTTCTGGAGGATGAGGAGGATTATATGGAGGAGGAACCGTGTTCACAGCAGGGTGCACCCAAAGCAGCTTATGGGCATCACTAGAGCGTGGATGGGGGGATACAGAGGACACAGACGATACACCTCCCACAGAGGACAGCTTATCGTTGCCTCTGGGCATCCTGGCACACATGATTACATGCTGCAGTGTATGCACAACGACCGCCGAGTTGCCCACATTCTAACCAGTGCTGATTACTGGGTGGCCACCATGCTGGATCCCCACTACAAGGACAATGTGCCGTCCTTAATTCCGTCACTGGAGCGTGATCGTAATATGTGTGAGTACAAGCACATGATGGTAGACGCGCTGCTGATGCCATTCCCACCTGACACCGGGGGCTCAGTGGAAGCACAAGGCGAAGGTAGAGGAGGAGAAAGAAGTCGCCAACACAGCTGGGGCACCGTCAGCACCTCAGAAGGGAGGGTTATCATGGCCGAAATGTAGAAAAGTTTTGTCAGCACACCACAACAACCAGCACCACCAGCTGATATGGAATGTCTTAGCAGGAGGCAACATTTCAGCAACATGGTGGAACAGTAGCTGTGCACACGCCTACACGTACTGACTGATGGTTCTGCCCCATTCATCTTCTGGGTCTCCAAATTGGGCATATGGCCTGAGCTTGCCCTTTATGCCTTGGAGGTGCTGGCCTGCCCTGCGGCCAATGTATTGTCGGAACATGTGTTCAGCACGGCAGGGGGGGTTATCACAGACAAGCGCAGTCGCCTGTCCATAGCTAATGTGGACAAGCTCACGTTCATTAAAATGAACCAGGCATGGATCCCACAGGGCTTGTCCGTACCTTGTGCAGAATTGACAAGTATACCTGCCGCGCCCAGCCATTGTTATACTCCAGCACACTTTCTCTTTGTTTTCTTTTTTATATTTCCCAATGTTTTGGGGTCTTCCCAAATTTATTTAAAAAAAACAAAAACAAATACAAAAATAGTATTGGCTACCTCCTCCTCCTTCACCACTGCTTCCACCTACACCGCTTTGTCCACCGCCTCCTCAACCTCCTACTCCACTTTGACCTCCGCCTCCTAGTTCAAGATCATTATTTTTTACATTTTTTTTAATTCTATGTTATTTTAATTCATTTCCCTATCCACATTTGTTTACAGGGCAATTGTCCTGCTCTTACCCTTTTTTGCTTTCTTTGGCAGCCCTCTAGCCCTTTCTTTGACTTTTTTAGAGCCTTTTTAGTGCCCCAAAGTTTGGGTCCCCATTGACTTCAATGGGGTTCGGGTTCGGGGTCAGGTTCGGGTCAAGTTCGGATCCCAAACCCGAACTTTGTGGCGAAGTTCGGCTGAACCCGGCGAACCCGAACTTCCAGGTGTTCGCTCAACCCTATTTAAGAAAAATATTCTACAGTTTTTAAATCAGCACCTGGATCTAAGTACTTTTGTAATTGCATTTATTAAATATTTTGTATAGTCACTGAGTAAAATGTATCTGTAGAGCGCCACTTAATTTTTTATTTCTTTGACCTGCTCACTGAGATGGCCGCACATGCTCAGTTTCATCCTTCAACTGCGTCCTGAGCTGTGGGGCCATTTTTTATTTTGATTGGGCCCCCTGGATCCCGCCTTCCCACACCCTACCATGTGGCCACTATAGGTGTTCCTTGGCAGTAATGTAAATACTGACTTTTTTTTGAAACGGCAGTGTTTACATTAAAAAGCTTGCAGAGACATACTATAGACACCAGAACTACTACGTTTAGCTGTTGTGGTTCTGGTGACTATAGTGTTCCTTAATATAGAGAAAAGAAAAGAATCAGCACAAAAGTATCAAATAAAATGACTGTATCATTATTCTAAAATTTAAAAAAAGCACAACTTCTGACACAAATACATAGTATTTTGCAGATCACTTTTTTATTTATTTTTTGCAATGTGCAAATAGTACTGTACTACTAACCCCTCCATCCACCCCTCCCTCCCCCTTCTCCCCCCCTTCTCCAACCACCCAGCACCCTTACTCACATAAAACAAGTTATATATATATATATATATATATATAATATATAATATAGCTTACAGTGAATTACTGTAAATACTTACATTTCTGAAGACTCCAGCAGGCTCAGGATCAGTGCTCTGGGCAGCTGGGCTCAGGGCTGGAAGTGGGCACCGCTCTGCAGTTCAGGAAGGAGACCGGGGCTCGGCTTACCCTAGCGTCGCAGTGCCTCCGCGTGACGTCACGGCGCGCGGCATACGCAAAGGGCAAGGGAGGTCAAGAGGAGGAGCAAGCAAGTACTGTATTTTTTTCCCTATAAGATGCACCTAGGTTTTAGAGGGGTACAATAAGAAAAAAATATTTTTCATTATACCTCAGGTCAGACCACCAATCAGACTCCCAATGTTAATCAGACCTCAGCTAACAGCCCCATTAAGATCCCCAATGTTAATAAGAGCCCAATAAGACCTCAGATCAGACCCCAATATAAATGACCCCCAATGAGACCTCAGATAAAAGCCCCATGCCTCTCATCAGCCCCCAGTTGAGTCATATCAGCCCCAAGTAGCCTCATATAAGCCCCCATTAGCCTCATAGCAGCCCCCAGTAGCCTTATAGCAGCCCGTAGTAGCCTCATAGCAGCCCCATTAGCCTCATAGCAGCCACCAGTAGCCTTATAGCAGCCCCCAGTAGCCTCTCATCAGTCCCCAGTAGCTTCTCATCAGCCCCCAGCAGCCTCTCCATCACCCTTCAGTGCCTCTCACCAGCCCCCAGAAGTGTCCAGCAAGTGCTTCTCATTAGCCCCCAGTGTCAGCCTCATAAATATTAAAAAAAACAACAAAATAAACGTACCTCTCCTGCTCCTGGACGCCGCCACTCCTCTCCTCCAGCGCAATCTGCATCCTCCTGCTGTCGGCTGTGCTGTGAAGGATGCGCACAGCGTGACGTCACAGGCATCCTTGCACAGCCGACAGCCGAGGACCAGGAAGCGGTGAGTACAAAGCCTTCAACGCTTCCTGGTCCTCCGGACGATGTCATTGAATTTGTAGGCAGTGGCCAGCGGATCTCAAGAGGCAGATGCTTTGGGCCCCCCAGGAGCAACTGGGCCTGGGGCAGCTACCCCATTTGCCCCGCGTTAAAGACGGCCCTGAGAGCAATGAATGTGGAGATCTCTGGATCCATTTGAGGTACAGGGCTGGTTCTAGCTTTGTTAGAAAGAGATAACCACTCTAGATCAGAACCATCCACCTGCATACATACAGTACAGACCAAAAGTTTGGACACACCTTCTCATTCAAAGAGTTTTCTTTATTTTCATGACTATGAAGGCATCAAAACTATGAATTAACACATGTGGAATTATATACATAACAAACAAGTGTGAAACAACTGAAAATATGTCATATTCTAGGTTCTTCAAAGTAGCCACCTTTTGCTTTGATTACTGCTTTGCACACTCTTGGCATTCTCTTGATGAGCTTCAAGAGGTAGTCCCCTGAAATGGTCTTCCAACAGTCTTGAAGGAGTTCCCAGAGATGCTTAGCACTTGTTGGCCCTTTTGCCTTCACTCTGCGGTCCATCTCGATTGGGTTCAGGTCCGGTGACTGTGGAGGCCAGGTCATCTGGCGCAGCACCCCATCACTCTCCTTCATGGTCAAATAGCCCTTACTTTCAAAGTTTTCCCAATTTTTGGGCTGACTGACTGACCTTCATTTCTTAAAGTAATGATGGCCACTCGTTTTTCTTTACTTAGCTGCTTTTTTCTTGCCATAATACAAATTCTAACAGTCTATTCAGTAGGACTATCAGCTGTGTATCCACCTGACTTCTCCTCAACGCAACTGATGGTCCCAACCCCATTTATAAGGCAAGAAATCCCACTTATTAAACCTGACAGGGCACACCTGTGAAGTGAAAACCATTTCAGGGGACTACCTCTTGAAGCTCATCAAGAGAATGCCAAGAGTGTGCAAAGCAGTAATCAAAGCAAAAGGTGGCTACTTTGAAGAACCTAGAATATGACATATTTTCAGTTGTTTCACACTTGTTTGTTATGTATATAATTCCACATGTGTTAGGTCATAGTCTTGATCCCTTTAGTGTGAATCTACAATTTTCATAGTCATGAAAATAAAGAAAACTCTTGCAATGAGAAGGTGTGTCTAAACTTTTTGTCTGTTATGTATAGGTAAAATATCGGATTCCACAGATATCCTCTTCCCCCACTGGTCCTGTGGAATATCAAAAATTGCACCGATAGAGAAGCACTGCCATCATTACTCACATGCACTACTGATGTTATACTCACAAGCGCACGTGGAAATGCGGGCACATCAGATAAATATAGCTTTTTACTGTTGTTATAAAATTCACCAAACCACCCACAAATAATTTATACATCAAAGAAATCCCCGACCGTCTGGATATTATTTTTTTAAAAAGCCCCCAATCTTGGAAACCATCTAGTGCATAGTGCCATTCCTATAGATATTGGGAAGAAAGGAAAAGATAGATTCTCTTGGTGTGGGTTCTGCCTCCCATGTAAAAACAGAAATAAGAACAACAGACAGAGCAGGGTGTCCATTATCCATTCTAATAAAATAAATAAGGATTTTAAAATTAAGGGAGAAATCACATGTGAAAGTTCAGGAGTGGTCTACATGCTGGAGTGCCTGTGTGGCCTCTAGTATGTGGGCCGCACCATGCAAAAACTGAAAACATGCATACAGGAACACATTAGAAACATTAGAAAAGGTTTGGAGACACATGGAGTGTCATTACACTTCAAAACTGTTCATCAGAAAAACCCAAGAGGACTAATCTTTGCTGGGATTGAACTAGTGAAGGCAAATTGGTAGTGGGGGGGGGAGACACTGTGGCGAGAATTGACCGTCGAGAAGTAAAGTGGATATATGAGTTGGCTACGATCCAGCCGCAGGGACTGAACGTGAAATTTGATTTAAAACCGTGCATGACAGAATAGGAGTGCCTTTGAAAGATCTATGTTTCCAAGCTCCATATTCTGACATGTGAGTAGGAAGGGACTTGAATCGGCTTTGTCAGGTAAGGATTGAGTTTGGTGAATATTTGGTGGTTTGGTGAATTTTATAACAGTAAGAAGATTTTATTAGTGTTGGGCGAGCATACTTGGGTCTCCTCCCCGCACGTTTGTTGGCGGCTACGCAGCCAATAAACGTGCAGGTAAGTGCTGCCATTCACTGTAATGCCGTAGCCATGTTGGCTGCTGGCATTACAGTGATTGGCTGGCTGGAACGCGTCATCGGGTGCTATGTTCCGCTCAGTATTAGTCAGGGAGAGCTGGAGAGCAGAAGGGAGAGATAGTGTAGGGATTAAAATAGCAATATTTTAGTTTTTATACTTGTTAGAGACCCAAAAGTCCTTTTAAGGACTATTGTGTGTGGCAGCAATATATATTTTTAGTGCAACCTGTACTAAATTGCTAAAACTCATTAGAGACCCAAAAGTCCTTTTAAGGACTATAGTTGTATCTGGCAGCAATATATATTTTTAGCACAACCTGCGCTAAATAGCTTGCAATTGTTTGGCCGCTGCAGACAGCGACATTATCTGCGCTACATCTCCTCTGTAACATGTGCGCAGACTAAAAATATCTGTGACATCCAGTGTACTTTTTCTGTAGACGGTGTCTGCTGCGGACAGTTACATTACCTGCGCTACATCTCCTGTATAACGTTTGCATATCCGAAATATCAGTGACATTCAGTCATATTTTTTTGCTGCTGGTGGCAGCGACATTACCTGCACTACATCTCCTGTATAACGTTTGCCCATCCTAAATATCAGTGACATTCATTCAGTGTAATTTTTTATTAGGCGGTTGTGACAGCGACATTACTTGCGCTATACCTCCTGTTTAATGTGTGCGCATCCTAAATATCAGTGACATTCATTCAGTGTAACTTTTTATTAGGCAGTGGTGACAGCGACATTACTTGTGCTATATCTCCTGTTTAAAGTGTGCGCATCCTAAAAATATCTGTGACATTCTGTGTACTTTATTTGCACATACACTTACAAAACCTGCGCTACTGTACGTGTGACATACTTGCAAGCATATATACCATTTAATATGTGAAAGGCGAGCAGTAATGGACAGGGAAATGGTCGTGCTGCTGATGGTGCACGCAGAGGCCATGGCACTGGGCGTGGTGAAACTGTGCCTGCTGCCAAAGCACAAGAAATACACTCATCCACGATACCTAGCTTCATGTCCCAGTTTGCAGGGTGGCGCAGGACACCACTTTTGAAGTCAGACCAGTGCGACCAGGTGGTTGGTTGGATTGCAGCAGATAATGCCTACAGTTGGTTAAGCACCACCCTGTCTTCCACAAAGTCCAGTCTCAGTAGCCAAGAGTCTGGTCAACAGAATCCTCACCCTGATCCTTCTTCCACCCACCATAGAGAGTCTTGGCAAACAAGTGATCCCACACTCGGATATTCCGAAGAGCTGTTTTCATCGCCATTACTTAATTTGGGCCTCTCGCCAAGCCCGCTTGAAGAGGGACATGAGGAGATCTTGTGCCCTGAGCATCCACAGTCAGAAGAAGATGACGATGGGGAATGACAATTAGTGTCTCACGAGGTGGATGATGATGATGAGACACAGTTGCCAATAAGTCAACCTCAATTAGTGTCTCAAGAGGTTCATGATGAGGATGAGACACAGTTGTTAATAAGTGAGGTTCTTGTTAGGTCAACAAGTCAGGAGGATGACCAGAGTGAGGAGGTGGTGGACGATGAAGTCACTGACCCAACCTGGGAAGGTGGCAAGCTGAGCGAGGACAGCAGTACAGAGGGGGAGAGATACGTAGCACCGCAACAGGCTGGAAGAGGCAGTGGGGTGGCAAAAGGAAGAAGGCGGGCCACACCAAACAGGCTGGCAACTGTTCGCCGGAGCAACCCCTTGCGGCAATATCCCTTGCCAAGAAGTAGGTGTTCCGCAGTCTGGCGCTTATTTGAGGAAAGTGCGGACGATAAAATAATTGTCATTTGCAACTTGTGCCGTACCAAAATAAGCAGGGGCATGAACACTAGCAACCTCACCACAACCAGCATTCTCCTCCACATGGCATCAAAGCACCCTAATAGGTGGGCCGAATTCCTGGGTCCACAACCAGTGTCTGTGGGTCACACAACTGCCTCCTTTTCCCCTGTGTTATGTGCTGGCCAATCACCTGTCCAAGACGCAGGCCCGGATGCCTCCATCCATGCACCTGGACCTTTTGCAAGCACCATCAGCTAGAAAATCCACATCTGTGTCCCAGTGCAGCGCACAGGTGTCTATTCCCCAGGCCTTTGAACAAAAGCGCAAATACCCAGCCACCCACCCACAGACCATAGCACTAAATGTGCACCTTTCCAAATTGCTGGTCCTGGAAATGTTGCCATTTAGGCTTGTGGACACTGAGGCTTTCCACAGCCTGAATGCGGGGGCTGTCCTGCGGTACTCTGTCCCCAGCCGCCAATATTTTTCACGGTGTGCAGTCTCAGCCTCACACCAGCATGTGTCCGGTAACATCACCAGTGCCCTGACCAACGCAGTTTTTGGGAAGGTCCACTTAAAGACTGACACATGGACAAGTGCTT
Organism: Bufo bufo; assembly: GCF_905171765.1. Lineage (NCBI taxonomy): Eukaryota > Metazoa > Chordata > Amphibia > Anura > Bufonidae > Bufo > Bufo bufo. The sequence goes on along the minus strand of NC_053392.1, from coordinate 77,448,076 downwards.
TTAGCCAGGGACGCTACATTTCCCTGACGGCACACTGGGTGAATGTTGTGGGGGCTGGGAGCGAGTCGTACCCTGGGATGGCACAGGTGCTACCGACGTCAAGGATTGCGGGCCCTACTTCCATCAGGGTTTCCGCCAAAATCTACGTTATTGGCTGCAACCCCCCCTTCTCCTCCTCTGCCTCCTCCTCTCTTCCACCTCTGAATTATCATCTTGCAGCACCAGTCAGCCAACAGTCAGTAGCTGGAAGCAGTGTAGCACTGCAGTGGGGAAGCGGCAACAGGCCGTGCTTAAACTGATCTGCTTAGGTGACAAACAGCACACCGTCGCAAAGCTGTGGCAGGGGATAAGGGACCAGACTGAAATGTGGCTCTCGCCACTCAACCTATAACCAGGCATGGCTGTGTCTGATAATGGCCGTAACTTGGTGGCGTCTTTAGAGCTCGGCAATCTAACACACATACAATGCCTAGGCCATGTGTTCAACCTAGTGGTTTAGCGGTTTCTGAAAACCTACCCTAATTTGCCTGAGCTACTGGTGAAGGTGCGCCGCATGTGTGCCCATTTCCGCAAGTCATCGACAGCTTCGTGAGCACGCGCTGGAACTCCACGTTCCACATGTTGGCCAGGCTTTGTGAGCAGCAGTGGGCAGTAGTGCAATTCCAGCTGCAACATGGTCGTCACCTTTCCAGTCAGCTTCCGCTCTTCACAAGCGACGAGTGGGCATGGATGTCTGACCTCTGTGAGGTTTTACGCAACTTTGAGGAATCAACACAGATGGTGAGCGGCAATAATGCTATTATCAGCGTAACCATCCCACTTCTATGTCTACTGAAACACTCGCTGCTCACAATTAAGGCGGATGCTTTGCATGTGGAAGAGATGAAAATTGGGGATGAAAGTACACAGGGTGAAAGCCAGACCACCCTCAGTTCATCTTCTCAGCGATGATGGATTTGGATTGGATGATGATGAGGAGGAGGAGGAGGAACAGTAGACGGTTGCCTCCGCTACAGAGGGTTAGTACCCATGGAAGTTTTATTCTATTTGTTCAGCGTAGATGGGTAGAAGAGGAGGAATAGGATGAGGAGATTAAGAGTCATCCTCCTGATGAGGACAGCGAAGTCTTGTCTGTTGGGACTCTGGCACACATGGCTGACTTTATGTTAGGCTGCCTTTCCCATGACCTTCGCATTGTATGCATTTTGGCCAACACCGATTACTGGTTGTTCACCCTTCTCGACCCCTGCTACAAAGAGAACTTCTCATCTCTCATTACTGTGGTGGAGAGGACAAGCAAAATGGTGCAATACCATAAGGTCCTTGTGGAAAAATTGCTCCAAAAATTTCCAGCTGACAACGCTGGCTGCAGAGTACGTAGTTCCTTGGCGCAAAAGAGGAGTTGTCCAGCCTTTCTTTGTGTTAATCCAAAAAGCACTTTATTAAGTAACACTTGCTAAAAACATCCAGATATGGGTTGCATAGGTCTACACGTTTCGGGCAGAAAACAATTTAGCCCTTACTCATGACTGGCCACAATAGTGATGGAAAAGTTGTTTCAAGGGGACTAACACCTGGACTGTGGCATGACAGAGGGGGATCCATGGCAAAACTCCCATGGAAAATTACGTAGTTGACGCAGAGTGTGGAAAGTTAAATTCGCAATGCGATTAAAATAACCTGTATTAATCGCATTGTGCTTACAACTTAGATCTGAGTTCCTAATGGTTGTATTGCTAGAATATAACGAAGATTGAGAATATAGTGCTATATTCGTAAATTCTAGCAATACAACCATTAGGAACTCAGATCTAAGTTGTAATCGCATTGCGATTACAACTTAGTCAAATTTGTGACACTGCAGCTTCCGAATGAATCTAAAATGGATGCTGTCCAGGAGGTGGGAGGGTCTGGGAGGGAGGGTATGATGCTGATTGGCTGGAATGTGTCTGCTGACTGTGAGGTACAGGGTCAAACTTTACACAATGATGACGAATAGGGGGCGGACCGAACATCGCATATGTTCGCCCGCCGCGGTGAACGCGAACAAGCGATGTTCGCCGGGAACTATTCGCCGGCGAATAGTTCGGGACATCTCTATTCCTAACCCGGCGAGCGAGCACTCCCAACCATCCTGCACTATAATTTTCCTGGAACTGGTGACACTATGGCGCATGTTTCATTACGTCCCATGGAGGACGAACAAGAAAAATTTCAAAAAATCAATGCCATTTTTGAAAAACCACAGCAGGACATCCAGGACAGCTTGAAGTCAAATACACTTATGTCTACACTGGAGAAACTACTACTAAAAGAGCTCCACACTTGGTGGGAATATACCTCATTGCAGAAATACATTCAGAAACAAATGATCCCAAGGGGCTTACGCTTAAAGAAGAATCCTTCTACCATCTACTCTGATGAATTTTTAGAAGAATGGGAATCCATCTTGTCCAGTTGCTCATTAAAATTGATGGACTTAATCATTCGCAACGAAAGACAAACATTGGAAGATCTTAGAAAGGAGATCAAAACCACACAGGACTCACTGCTTGACCATGTCAATAATCCCGAGTTCCTCAAGTTTGATGACAAATTAAAGGAAGATCTCAAACAAACCGAAGATGCACTCATACAAATGAAGCAGTCGAAAGTTAATCGGGACTTGCTGGACTACAGCCGCAAAGAAATCTATACTTGGGCAGAAATGAGAACACATACACCACGTTCAACTTTAAGAGGCCTACGTTCCAAAAAAGCGCATCGCTGCAAGGTCTTTTTTAGCTCTACGGAGGCTGATTCATTGGAATCAGAGTGCGATGTTGATCAACCACAGGTGAAGGAAACCGCAAATCCCCCTGCACAAGAATCCAGCTCACAGAAGCAGGCGGTAAAAAACGCAGGGCGGGTAGAAGACGCCGCAAATCACCGCTACCCTGCGAGATTCAAAAGGGGAAAAATGAATTGCAAATAATCAACCTATCTGCTTGCATATTGTCACAACATGAGTTCAGTGTGTTAGAGAGGGGATTGACATTTTCACCATCATGTCACTTCGACCTCTATAGAACTATATTAGACGTAAACAGGCTGGCTCGCAATTTAACTCTACAGCAACACTTTCAACTAATTGATCCACATAATACCACAATAAAGAAAAAGAGTGCTAAACACACCGGTATGAGAAAATACAAATCAATTTTATTCAATATCCGTAAAAGACATACATGATACATATTATAAGACAATAAATGAGCAGGGACAACCACAATCCTGCATCACACTGCTACCTGCCCCATCCATTGGACGGACGTAAATGGATCTCCATATATGTGATATATAAATAATCAATTATCCCAAAGGATATAGTACCAGAAGCATGGAGAATCTATAGCAAAGGTGCGCTTGCCTCAATACACCGGTGTGCATGAATACCAAAATAGCAGACACAAGATCCGAAAATATAAGGTAAAGCAGGTGTATAGGGCTACATACCAACAGAGCAGGGACAGGTATCAGGGCAATGGCGCTCCTCAACGCGCGTTTCGCGTATAGTTTGCTTCCTCATTATTCTTGTTATCGCGATTAATATGCGATTTAAATAATCGCGTATTGCGATTTTAACTTAAAGGCATCTCTCCTATTGAAATAGCAATGCGATTAATTCAAGTTATAATAATCGAATTTCGATTTTAACTTAGCACTGCTATATTCCATATTCGTTAATTCTAGCTTAATATGGAATATAGCAGTGCTAAGTTAAAATCGAAATTCGATTATTATAACGTGAATTAATCGAATTGCGATTTCAACTTTGACCTTGTTTACTAGGGTTGGCTTGGTAGAATTAGCGAATATGACGAATGTATTCGTTATATTCCACAAAACGAATATAACGAATGTATTCGTCATATTCCACAAAACGAGGATAACGAAGTATTCTGCATCTTCGTTTTAGCTACCTATTCATCAACTTTGCTAATTCTAGCAATCATATAGGAAAGTTTACTATAGAGACAGCAAAATTTAATTCGCTATGCGATTATATGACTGCTTTTTAAAAAAAAAAAAAAATAGAATAATTATAATACCTGATAATTATTATAATTATTCTATTTATAAAAAAAAGCAAAGTAATATAATCGCATAGCGAATTAAACTTAGCTGTCTCTATAGTAAACTTTCCTATATAATTGCTAGAATTAGCGAAGTTGATGAATAGGTAGCTAAAACGAAGATGCAGAATACTTTGTTATCCTCGTTTTTTGGAATATGACGAATACATTCGTCATATTCGCTAATTCTACCAAGCCAACCATAGTAAACCAGGTCCAAGTTGAAATCGCAATTCGATTAATTCAAGTTATAATAATCGAATTTCGATTTTAACTTAGCACTGCTATATTCCATATTAGGCTAGAATTAAATATAGCAGTGCTAAGTTAAAATCGAAATTCGATTATTATAACTTGAAATAATCGAATTGCGATTTCCACGTAATTCTCAAATCCGACAGTACATTCTAGTATATGGAGACGTTCCCATGGTGATGGGGACGCTCCATGAGCACGGAAGTCGGCAGAAGCGGCAACGGGCACTGACTGGAGCAGCCAGGAAGCCAGGAATCCAAAGGACAGGTAAGAACAACTTTAGGGAAGTGGGAAAGAAAAAAATATAACAATAAAAAAAATAAAAAAATAAAAATAAAAAAGAATATTCGAAATATCGAATTTATATCACTATATTCGAAATATTCGCGAATTTGCGAAATGCCGATATTCGCAAAAAAAATTCGATATTCGAATATTCACGCTCAACACTAGTCATTTATGGAGATGATACATGCATATGATTTGCAAGAATTAGGAAATATGAGTTCCCCTTTAAACTCTGTCCACCGCTCACAGAACTTTAACCCCTCCAATCGTGATTTCTATCCTGTCCAGTCCAGATCGCATGCGCTGGATAGGTTTCAAGATTTGGTTGAGAGGGATTTAGTCCTGTTGAACAATGAAATCATTTCTCAGAATAAAGGCCCTAAACTGAAGAATCTGTCCAAAAAAGAATCTGCAGCACTTTGTGGATTGGGCAACAGAGCAGATATTGTGGTCAAACAGGCTGACAAGGGGGGAGCGGTGGTTATCTTAGATAGCGAATTATATAGGCTTTTGATTCATCAGATGTTACAAGATGATAAGACCTATAGGACTTTACCTGGTAACCCACTCCCCTCTTTTCAAACAGAACTCAGAGATCTATTATTCCGTGGGCTCAATATTGGCATTCTCAACCAAAAAGAATATGATTACATCTTTGTTGAATACCCTGTCATCCCTATCGTACACGCCCTTCCGAAAGTGCATAAACAGACCTTTTCCCCACCTCTTAGACCCATAGTATCGGGCATAGGGTCGTATTCTGAACGCCTATGCCAATGGGTGAATTCATTATTACAACCTTTAATCCCCCTTATTCCAGGTTTCTTGAGAGATACTAAATCAGTTCTACAAGCGACACTGGAATTAGAATGGTCCAAACAATACTCATGGGTAACGGCGGATGTTATTGCACTATATCCCAGCATTCCACACAGTCTAGTTACCATTTCCTTAACATGGTTTCTGGAAAATTTGGGTAATTTTTCTGTTGTGCTAACCGAGTATGTGGTGGCTGTGGTGGACTTTCTCCTGGGGCGGAACTTTTTTATGTTTAATGAGATGTTTTTTCTACAAACATCGGGGGTGTCGATGGGGGCTAAGTTCTCTCCCTCCATAGCAAATATATTTATGGCATGGTGGGAGAGAAACTTCCTCCTCATCGACACCAACCCCTATGCAGGTAGTATAAGGTGGTATGGCCGTTACATCGACGACTTGATTTTTGTCTGGTCGGGTGATGTGGCGGCCATACCGTCTTTCGCCCACTATCTGAATTCATGTGTGAACAGTATCCAATTTACTGTTCAGCATGATACCTCGAACGCCGTGTTCTTGGACCTCCGCCTCAGGGAGGACTCCTCCACAGCCTCCATATACACCAGTACATACATGAAACCCACAGCGGGTAATACACTGCTGCATGCCATGTCATGTCATCCTGCCCATACAATCAGGAATATACCCAAGGGGGAATTCATTAGGGCTAGGAGAAACTGTAGTCAGAAAGCAACCTATGAAATTGAGGCGCAGGATATTATCAATAGATTGACATCTACTCCAAACAAATAATGACAAAGCATAATAAAGAAGTTTGGGATATGAATAGGGATAAATTGATTTCAGCTGACCCCAAGAAATTTATAGTAACAGAAACAGAGATGAATTGTGATGCAAAGTACATAAAAAAGAATGTTTTTGTTACACAATACAGTAGCGAATATACACAAATTTGTAACATCATTAAAAAACATTTCCCAGTGCTAGCATGTGATAAAAATTGGACGGCAGTAGCACAAAATGGTGTTAAATGTGCAGCACGAAAAGCCCCCACTATAGCCAATACAGTGAGTCAGAGTCTTTTTCAAAATAAGAAGTCTTTGACATCACAAAGCACTTGGCTATCAACCAAAGGAAATTACAAATGTGGGCACTCCATATGTACTTGCTGCAAGTATATGAAAATCTCCAGATCTTTTGAGTCCAGTGTTAATGGTCAGAGCTTTGTGATGAAATCATTCTTGAATTGTAACACAACTTATGCCATATACCTGATTACCTGCACCAAATGTATGTTACAATATGTAGGATGTACCACCAACGCTATAAAAACACGGATAAGAAAACACATCTCAGATGTGCCACACCATGAAAGCCGCAACATTTCAGCGGCTAGCCTTCATTTCGCGATAGTTCATGGTGGTGATACCTCTGACATGTCTGTGCAAGGTATTGAAAGGGTTAATAGACCAGTAAGAGGAGGAGACCGAAAAAGGAAACTTTTAAATAGAGAATCTTACTGGATTTTCCAGCTAGAAAGTCGCCAGCCTCGAGGGTTAAACAAAAGATTAGATTTAATCCTACAATACTAACATCTAATTTCCCATTTCTTTAAGTTATTCAGGATGATCTATATATATCTTTTTAGTTTGTTTTTACCATTATGCACCTCTATATGAGGGAGGAGCCGCTTGACGCTTTGATTGCCCCAGGTGCGGCTTTCTCTTCCCCCTATAACAGTGAAGATCTTAGTGTATGTTGAGCAGTCATGAGTAAGGGCTAAATTGTTTTCTGCCCGAAACGCGTAGACCTATGCAACCTGTATCTGGATGTTTTTAGCAAGTGTTACTTAATAAAGTGCTTTTTGGATTACCACGAAGAAAGGCTGGACAACTCCTCTTTTGCATTTATCTCTATTTGCTCCCAGTCCGGGTGAGGGAGCGGTTCCGTGCCTCCCAGTGGGTATTCCAGGCAGGTGAGAGCTGCTCAAATTACGTTTATTTTTTTATGTAGTTCCTTGGCCAACCGAGAAGGGGAGATGAGGGGAACACACAGCAGTTCCAACAGTGGCAGGGCAACACTCTCCAAGGCCTGGGACAGTTTTATGACACCTCACCAGCACCCTCAACCTGATGCACGGCCTAGTGTCACAAGGAGGGAAACATTTTGGAAGATGGTGAAGGAGTACGTAGCAGACTGTGTCAGCGTCCTCAGTGATCCCTGTGTGTCTTACAACTATTGGATGTCCAAGCTGGACACGTGACACGAACTGGTGCTCTACACCTTAGAGGTGCTGGCCTGCCCTGCTGCCAGTGTTTTTTAGAGCGTGTATTTAGTGCTGCTGGGGGCATAATTGACTAACTGTCAACTGAAAATGCTGACCGGTTGACTCATAAAAATGAACAAGGCCTGGATTGCCCCTGACTTTTCTACTCCACCAGAGAAAAGCGGCTGAACATAAAGGCACTCTAAATGCGGCTTTTATGGTATATTAAATAAGTTTTATTCCCCTGCACCCCTTCCACCACTAAAAAGGGTATATGGTTCAATCTCCCTTTTCTTGTTCTCCTCCTCCATCATATCAACATGCTTATTAAGCTTCCCTTGCTCCTTATGTTTTAGAGGGTCAGCTCAGCAGCGGGCCCTCACCCATGTTTTTGAGGGTAAACAGCAGGCCCTCACCCATAATCTTTTTGAGTGACACCAGCAGGCCCTCAACCATAATGTTTTAGAGGGTCAACTCAGCAGCAGACCCTCACCTCTTAAATTTTTTGATGGGCAGCTCAGCAGCAGGCCCTTGCCCACAAAATTTTTTAGATGGTCAGCTCGGCAGCAGGCCCTCGCCCATTATGTTTTAGATGGTCAGCTCAGCAGCAGGCCCTTGCCCACAAATTTTTTTAGATGGTCAGTTCGGCAGCAGGCCCTCGCCCACAAAATATTTTAGATGGTCAGCTCGGCAGCAGGCCCTCGCCCATTATGTTTTAGATGGTCAGCTCGGCAGCAGGCCCTCGCCCATTATGTTTTAGATGGTCAGCTCGGCAGCAGGCCCTCGCCCACAAAGTTTTTTAGATGGTCAGCTCGGCAGCAGGTCCTCACCCCTAATGTTTTAGATAGTCAGCTCCGCAGCAGACCCTCACCTGCCGTCGCCCCTAATGTTTTAGAGGGTCACCAGCAGGCCCTTGCTCCTAATATTTTTGAGGGTCACTAGCATGCCATCAATCATAATTTTTCAAGGGTGTGTATGATGTCCTTTTTTATGTGTAATAAAGGGTGTATTGTAGTGCCGATTCGTTGCAATTTTTGGCAGCCCTTTTCCTTAGTGCATAGGCTTTATGAGTGTAGGAGTCCCACTACCTGAACAATTGTACCACAATGTGAATGAGGCCCTCCTTTATGTGATATACAGGTTGTATAGGAGTGCTTCTTCCTTGTAATTTTTGGCAGCACTTGCACTTTATATACAAGTAAATATACAGGAAAGAATGTTTCCTAACAATTTTTCCTCTAAAATCGATTTTATCTTCGGTTTGGTGCGTATTATTGTCAGTCTGTAAAAGTGGCGTAGAGCACCCGAGCATCCCGAGGTGTTCTACTTGAGTATCCAAGCAGTTTGGTGCTCGACCAACACTAGATTTTATATATTGTTTTAAGGTGTTTAATAGAAATTTCTAAAAGGGTGGTAATGGGGGAGGGGAACTGGGAGGATATTTAAATACCTGTGCTAATGATTGAGGTATACGCCCCTGATGAAGCTTGGAGTGAAACCCGGTTGGGCAGGAGCACAAGGCTGTTGTATTTGATCTATTTTGCCTATATTACCACTGGCATTTGTGAGTACAATAAATCGGTGACAGTACTTCATTATTAGAGCAAATTTCTTGTAGAACTGCCTATGGGAGAGGGAGGACAGGAGGAGTACGAGGCGGTTAAATTTGTCTGATGTGCCCGCATTTCCACGTGCGTTTGTGAGTATAACATCAGTAGTTCTTGTGAGTAATGATGGCAGTGCTTCACTATCGGTGCAATTTTTGATATTCCACAGGACCCAGTGGGGTGGGAGGATATCTGTGGAATCTGATATTTTACCTATATGTATGCAGGTGGATGGATCTGATCTAGAGCTGTTATCTCCTTAACTTACAAGAATCGGGCGGTCCTACAAAATGCATTTGATTGACTGTGAATTGAGCCCACTTCACTCTTGGGACCAGCGGCGGCAAACGATCCAGGCAACATATTGGAGATTTATACTTTATAATTGCTAGAAAGTGGTTGTCATGTACTATATGATGTTTGATTCTCAATTTTAATATAAATGATGGGATAAACCCTTCAAGTCAAACAATCTCTTTTTCTTTGGAGTTTCCACTGACGTTTGTTACAATCACGTACTACAATGTAGATACCTAATTTCTTTGATGCAGACTAGACCGGGCTGTGGAGTCTAAGGAATCCCCTGGAGCCACAGGGGATATAACAGGTAAGTATTAGGTATTTTATTATTCTATGCTATTTATTACCTTTGGGACAATATTTTGAATCACAATAAAATGCTTTATACCTAAAACAGAGCTTGTGGATAGATAAATTCAACAATTCATTGATGTACATTAGTCCCTAGATTTAGAATAAGATTGTGGCCATGAGGACCTATTGTTCATAGAATCTGTGAATGATGCACCCAAATAACACTAATTATATTTGTTGTCGGATCGGCTATCAGAAACGTACCTGACCTACCTCACCCTAGCTCTGCCTAACAGTTGAGTTATGTCATAACTGCTGTAGTAGTAGGGCAACCTAAAGGGGGTTACCCTAATATGAAATAACCATAAGATGGGGTGGGTGGGTGGGTGAAAAGCCGGCGTGCTGATGTCTCGTAGAGCCTGAGGACGGCCCTAAATAGCGCCGTTCACCAGCCTCCCCTCCCACAAATATGGCAAATATATTTGCCTAAACTTGTGGTCGGATCGGCTATCAGAAACGTACCTGACCTACCTCACCCTAGCTCTGCCTATCAGTTGAGTTATGCCATAACTGCTGTAGTAGTAGGACAACCTAAAGGGGGCAAAAAGATCAGACCGCAGGTATAGTAACATTTATTTCAACAATTATTAAATGACCAGTTTCTGAAAAGCAAGAGACATTTCATGATGCAGATCTGGAATATATCGTACATAACAGGATGATTTCCACCTACCTAACCTCTTAATGACATGCACCGGGATGTTATTACTTTAAGCAGCGGACGCTGCTCCAATTCTGAAAGAGTGGCCAGATATCGGCATCAGATTAACCCCCATATTGACTAACAAAATGTGAATGTACTTCATGAAGGTCGGAGTACTAAGGGGGGCACAATTAAAGGTTAACAACGGCGACTCATCTGGAGCACCCCTGACTAACTCTAGCAACTCATGAAAAACCCTGACCGGGCACAAATTGTTACCTATGGCAAAGTATTTTACCTCTACTAATTCCCCAGACTGAGATCTTTTTAACGTTTCCAAGGTTAAAATATAACATGAGTTCCGCCACACAAGCTGACCTTTCCGTAAGAAAGCTTTCTGCGATGCTGAACGGGTAAATTCACTCGGCCTAAGGAACCCGTAGAAACCTAAACACATAGCTGTTTCAATCAACAAACTAACAGTACGGCCGAAGGGTTCATTTTGCAACAAGTCAGATAATGACTTCTGCCCTGACACTGGCTGACGAGTAGGCTGACTTTTGGCCGTCACTTTCTGAATTCCTCTTAACAATGGCAAAGTATGGTATACCTTAATAGTACTATGCGCTAGCTTAAGGTCAGAGTGGCAAAAAGCTACAAAAGCCATTAAATAGGATATGTGCCCCGTGCCACCAGGTGGGTACATTCCCCTAAACTCATTGAACAACCCCCAAGCAGTTGTATACGCTTTCATCGTGTTGCTGGATAATGACTTAGCAACCAGACTCCTGGCCGCGGCGAGGTGCAACGCTAATCCATCACCAGTAGATTGTGATGAGGCGTTGGTGTCGGCAAGGAGTCTGCTGCTGGGAATACCTGGAAGAAGAGCTGAAAGTTAAGCTGGGAAAGAGCGTCTGCTGCAACATTATCACCACTAATATGTGTACACACGAAATGAAACCCATGCTGTAGTGCCAGCCAAACAAACCTTCTAACAAACGAATTGTGTCGTAGTCGTTACCTCTGACTGTGACCTTCCGTCCTTGCTCGTTCGGTGCTCCTCGCTGAAGTTTTGTTTCTGTGTGTTATTTGTGGTTCTGTATGGGTTAACTCCCCTGTGTTCCTATTAGGAGTTAATCCTCTCTGTCTGCTCCATGGGTGTGGCCTCTCTGCTGCACCCATGGAACCTGTATATAAGGCTGAGGTTTCCTCAGTTCTGGGTCAGCTCTCCTGGTGTGTGTTGTCTTGTCCTGCTCCTTGTTTGTACTCTCTCTCCCATGCTGCTGACCCATGGGATCCGTGTCTGTCTGTCTGTGCTCTGTGGGTTTCCTACTTGTTCATTGACGTCCTCTTTCCCGTCCTCTTTCCTGTCTTTCTGTTATCTGTTCTGCCAGTTATGTTTTAGTTACCTTGTGTGTATTCATATGTCTCTGTTCAGCAAGCCCTTGCTGCACCTTTCTTTGCAGCAGAGTGGTATGCGCAAGGCCATGCAGTTTACTACTGGTGGAGCAAGTCCTTCTCTGCTCATTGCCACTCCTGCTCCCTTGCGTGAACTCCTGCTTGTATTTTTAGTTACCTTGTGTGTATTCATATGTCTCTGTTCAGCAAGCCCTTGCTGCAGCGCGCCTAGCTGCAGAGTGCTATGCGCAAGGCCACGCAGTATACCACTGGTGGAGCTAGTCCTTCTCTGCTCATTGTCACTCCTGTTTCCTTGCTATGTTCTACTGCTTGTGCTATTAGTTGCCCTGCATTCTGTATTTCCCTCTTTATGCTGCCTTTAGGTATCGGATTTGGTTGCCTTGGTGTACTGGCTGCGGTGTTTTCCGTGTATGCTGGTTGCCAGGGGCGACGACCGGTGTAGCCTTTTAGCTTGCAGTTCTGCCTACGGACGTGTTTTCCTTTATCGGCGCAGGTATCTGCTTCTGGTCCTGGCCTCCGGAAGGGGGTGTCAGCATGTCTGACCAATCAGTTCTTGGCAGACATGCCATTCTCCGGAGGGAGAGTGGAGGGGGAGGTGTTAGCACACTGCAGTTCACCATGACTTTTGTGGCCGTGTAGGCTGGCTGCATTCCTCTTGGCGTACTGGCTGCGTTTACCGTGTAGGCTGGTTGCTAGGGGCTGTGTGCTGGCTGCGGTCGTCTTATGTGTTCTGCTTGTGTACCTCTGTACCCCTTTGATTCCGATTGTCTTTGTATTCCTGTCTGGTTCCTGTTCCTGGTCCCAATCCTCCGGAAGAGGGTGTCTGCATGTCTGGCCAATCAGTTCTTGGCAGACATGTCATTCTCCGGAGGGAGAGTGGAGGGGGAGGTAACTTCTTGGTGCGGTTCACTTGACGTGTATGCCGTGTTGGCTATCTTCCCCTGGCGTACTGGCTGCGGACCCTCCGTGTAGGCTGGTTTTCAGGGGTTGGGCTGGTTGCAGTCGTCGTGTGTGTTCCTGCCCTTGTACCTCGTCACCCCTTTGATTTCTGTCCCCTTGCCTGGATCTTTTTGGGTTGTTGCCCCACTTCTTCCCCTTTCTGTTTGGGAGGAGAGGGGGGGGCTTTGAGGGGTGGGAGTGTCACAGTCGTTACCTCTGACTGTGACCTTCCGTCCTTGCTCGTTCAGTGCTCCTCGCTGAAGTTTTGTTTCTGTGTGTTATTTGTGGTTCTGTATGGGTTAACTCCGCTGTGTTTCTATTAGGAGTTAATCCTCTCTGTCTGCTCCATGGGTGTGGCCTCTCTGCTGCACCCATGGAACCTGTATATAAGGCTGAGGTTTCCTCAGTTCTGGGTCAGCTCTCCTGGTGTGTGTTGTCTTGTCCTGCTCCTTGTTTGTACTCTCTCTCCCATGCTGCTGACCCATGGGATCTGTGTCTGTCTGTCTGTGCTCTGTGGGTTTCCTACTTGTTCATTGACGTCCTCTTTCCCATCCTCTTTCCTGTCTTTCTGTTATCTGTTCTGCCAGTTATGTTTTAGTTACCTTGAGTGTATTCATATGTCTCTGTTCAGCAAGCCCTTGCTGCACCTTTCTTTGCAGCAGAGTGGTATGCGCAAGGCCATGCAGTTTACTACTGGTGGAGCAAGTCCTTCTCTGCTCATTGCCACTCCTGCTCCCTTGCTTGAACTCCTGCTTGTATTTTTAGTTACCTTGTGTGTATTCATATGTCTCTGTTCAGCAAGCCCTCGCTGCAGCGCGCCTAGCTGCAGAGTGCTATGCGCAAGACCACGCAGTTTACCACTGGTGGAGCTAGTCCTTCTCTGCTCATTGTCACTCCTGTTTCCTTGCTATGTTCTCCTGCTTGTGCTATTAGTTGCCCTGTTTTGTATTTGCCTGTCTGTTATGTATGCCTATGTGCCGTCGGTACCTTCTGGTACCTGTTGTCCATTTGTTCTTGCTGTCACTGTCTAGTTCACGCTCCAGAGTGGACTCTGGCAACTTCCTGCTGCAAAGTCTAACCCTACCATCTAGGGCTCTAGTGAATACCAGGAGTTGCTTAGTCACGCCCCTCTGAAGTATTACTAGACAGTGGCGCAGTGGGGGTTTTCTCCCACTGTGCTGGCGGTACATAGAGTTCATGTTTTGTCTGTGCTGCCTTCCCTGGTTTTTGTTTGTGCAATAAACTCTTGTGTGTCTGTACCTGATTTCCGTTTGTTTATTGCTTGACGACGCGGTGGTCTCTCCTGGGACCTCCAACTCGTGACAACATGATTTCTATGGAACCTGATCTCCCCTTCATAAGGATGTCTGCAGTAACAGTATTATCTGTCAAAAACAAGACAGTACGATTCCTCCACTGTCTACCCCAGGCCTGTGCCACCCCCACTATGGGGTAGATCTCGAATAACGGAGACGACTGACTAAAACCCGGAATGTTTGCTGCCTCAGGTAACCAAGGACTCGCAAACCAATGTTTCCCATATATGGCAGCAAACCCCACTGATGACGCTGCATCTGTATAGACACAGGGGGACTGCTTTGACACTGTAGGAACAAATAACAAAATACCATTCCACTGTGCTAAAAAGGTGTCCCAAATGAGTAAATCGTCCCTAGCTTGTTGATCTAGATACACTGAACTGTCTTGATCTGGGGCTGAAGGAAGCAGCTTCAGTAGCCTAGATATAAATGTCCTCCCTCGAGGTATAATACACATTGCAAAATTCATCATGACCAAGAGGGATTAGAGATTTGCTCTCGTGGTGACCCTAACACATGCTAACCTGTGTACCACATCTCTGATCCTGCAAACTTATCTTGGGGAAGACAAGCCTGCATCTTTACGGTATCTAGCTGCAAACCCAAAAAGGTAATTGAAGTGCTAGGGCCCTCCACCTTATTAGGCGCCACTGGTACCCTGAGATCCCTGAACATGGAAAGTAACGTATGCAGGTCTCGAGGAGCTTGTGACGGAGGTTCGATTAACAAAAAGTCATCTAGGTAATGAATGACATGATTGGCATGGAACCTGTTAGCCAAAATCCAGTGCAGGGCCTTAGCGAATTGGTCAAATAACCATGGACTGGATTTTGAACCGAAGGTTAACTTATTGGAAAAATATCGCCCTTCCCACCTAATACCGTGCCACTTCCATAACTCAGGTTGTAATGGAAGTAACTTAAACGCGCCTGAAACGTTAACTTTTGACAACCATGCACCTTTACCTAAAAGGAGTATCATCTGGATAGCCTCGTCAACAGAAGAATTCTTCATAGAGAACTCCTCTGATGGTATCAAAGAGTTCAGACTAGCGACAGGTAAAGAATTTGGCGCTGACAAATCGTAAATTAGTCTTTTTTTATTCGAAAATTTTCCGGTTTCCACCCTGACAGAGCTCACCCTCCAACAGTCAAAAGGAGGCTGATTCAGCTCCGAGACTGACCCTCAAAAGGTTCCTACACTCATAAGATGACTGAGGTAACGCAACCAAACCCGTTTGGAAACCATTTTCTAAGCCGTCAAGTAGATACTGAACCCAGCTGGGCTCAGGATGGTCCTTTAAGTGAGACTTAAGTAGTTCAGTGTCTACCACGCTTAGTCATGTTGTGTGGTTGTCCTTCTGTGGACAAGCGACACGGGGATGAAAACATATGGAACACGAGTGTAATAACCTACACTGACTGTAGTGACATGCTGTATAATAAAAATTATTACAAACTTGTGAACTACCAAGATACTTAATCGTCCGGCCCAATCTATCAACCTCTGAACCGACCCTGCTATTGCTAGGTGATGGACCTGGAACGTTTTTAGTCTGTGCCGCTTCTGACAGTAAATTAAGACTGGAACACCATTCAGCTGTATGCGAGAAAGAATTACATGTCGCACACGCTGGGGCTTTAAGACCTGTGAAGTGGCGGCAAAACAACTCTATGTTGATATTAGACCAATCAGTGACTTGCCGGAACTGAACAAGACCAGCTGCTGCTTTAGCTGAAAACGAACGGTGGTAGTCATAAAAAGATGTACCCCCGTATTTATGACCTAAATCCACCACCTTATATAAATAAAGGTCCAACTCTTCCCTCCTATGTGGGCTGACTGAACAGATAACATCACGAAATAGACTAAATGCTAGAACGAACTCAGAAACATTTAACTTCCTATTACGTCTAACATCTTTGGATTTGAGAATAATGGAAACTTCCCCACAGGCTATAGTCTTATTGTCAGGGACCTCATGCAATGCTATAAGTAGTGAAGCTAAATTAACATCCTTACCCTCAAGGATGTCCTGACGGATGTTAGCTGGAATAAAATGTGACGGTGCTATTTTGGGAAAATTAGCTGAACCACCAGCAACCCTAGCTTGTGATGTTGAGGCCACTGGAAGTCTCTGTACCACTAAGCTAGACGAAACATCCCAATTCTCTACCGTCTCCAGCCTAGCCTGGATGTCTGAAATGGAAGTGTGAGAACACAAAAAAAAGAGAAAAAACTGTATCAGGCGCCAAATGCCTCAGAAGTAATAGCCCACTTGTAGTTAAATGGTTAATTGTAGGGTAGCTCTAATATGGATTCTAAAATCACAGCGTTGGTATAAACAAGCAGAGTTACCTTTTAAAAAACAATGGTGGATTAAAACCGCAGTGAGAATATAAATAAATAAAAGTTTCAAGTAAAAACTCACTTCACCCAGGAGGGGCAGGGTGGGATAAAGCACATAACACCCACTCTGCTTCCTCCTGCGCTTGGGTCGCCTGTAAGATCGTCTGGAAATAATAGCAGTCACAAATGGAACATCTGGTTATTTTCTTTTTTTATTATTAGCACAGGGTAGGGGTAAGAGTAGGCTCAACGCGTTTCGGGGTCACTAGGATCCCCTTCATCAGGAGCATAAGTGCATCACACACATTAGCAGGTATTTATACAGTTGAAAAAAGCACCAAAAACGGGAGGGAGTGATGCTATATCCGGTGTGCGTTCCAGAGTGGAACGCATTGTAGCCGGCATGGATTGGAGTTAGTTCCGGTTTGCGTTCCGGCGTGGAACACATCAGAACATATCTCGGCTCATAGTCAGTTGGATGTGTGTGCCGGAGGGGAAGTGGCGTCAGGGAACATGAGCTGGGGGTAACTAAACAAGAAGTGATATTAGTTCCGGTGTGCGTTTCAGTGTGGAACGCACCGCAGCCTCTCACCTTTATGATACTCCGGGCTCATAGTCGAGAATTTTGGCTATATGTCTGTATATAGGGGGGGGGGGGGGGTGCAATGTATTTTGTGATATTTTGATATATCTCCAGATTTTTGTCAATTCATTTATGTGAAGAATCGCCCCCCCCCCCCTATATACAGACATATAGTGTCTACAGTCGTGACAGGACTTAACAGACCGTGCCTGTAGTCGTGACAGACTTCGTAATATCGTGCCTGTAGTCGTGACAGGATTTGTAACATTGTGCCTGTAGTCGTGACAGGACTTATAACAACATGCCTGTAGTCGTGACAGACTTCGTAATATTGTGCCTGTAGTCGTGACAGGATTTGTAACATTGTGCCTGTAGTCGTGACAGGACTCGTAACCTCGTGTCTGTAGTCGTGACAGACTTCGTAATAACGTGCCTGTAGTCGTGACAGGTCTTGCGTATGATTGTCTATAGACGTGACCGTCTGACTTGTGCCGGCCCTACCCATCTCCACCACCCCAACCAGTAAGATCTACTATGTGGGATGTACCTGAACCAACCACCACGAAAGAACCTAAGTGAAAGCTAGTGCACCCTTACTGTGACTCGACCATGCCGAGCATACCTACCCAAGACGACACCCACGGACCTAAAAAACGTATGCATAACGGTCAAAAAGCGCCCTGAAAGTGCCCCCTAAGAATGTGCAACCATACACACCTAATTTTCAAAATTCTGAATGTCGCTTCCTTGCTGATAGATAGAGTGAACCAAACTGTGAAAAAAAAAAAAAACCCACAAACAATATATAATTTTTTTTTTTAAATCCCCCTTTTTTTGTTTAGTTTTTTTATCCTTCCCAGACAAAAACAGAAAAATATAAATATACTGGTGCCAATGTAACTGCCCCTTTTTCACCCGATATCCTCTGAAAACACCTTCGCCCCTAACTGTCTAGGAAGCTTTTTGTTTTTCCCCTTATTTTTTTATTTTTTTTCCCCTCTGCAAACAATCCCTTAGCATGGCACCTGACCCCCGGCTGTGCAGACATCACCCGCTGCCATGCGTCAGCACCGAAACTCCTGCTTTTTCTATTTTTTTTATTGACATACACTGCGTGCAGAATTATTAGGCAAATGAGTATTTTGACCACATCATCCTCTTTATGCATGTTGTCTTACTCCAAGCTGTATAGGCTGTAATGAGAAGGGGTGTGGTCTAATGACATCAACACCCTATATTAGGTGTGCATAATTATTAGGCAACTTCCTTTCCTTTGGCAAAATGGGTCAAAAGAAGGACTTGACAGGCTCAGAAAAGTCAAAAATAGTGAGATATCTTGCAGAGGGATGCAGCACTCTTAAATTTGCAAAGCTTCTGAAGCGTGATCATCGAACAATCAAGCGTTTCATTCAAAATAGTCAACAGGGTCGCAAGAAGCGTGTGGAAAAACCAAGGCGCAAAATAACTGCCCATGAACTGAGAAAAGTCAAGCGTGCAGCTGCCAAGATGCCACTTGCCACCAGTTTGGCCATATTTCAGAGCTGCAACATCACTGGAGTGCCCAAAAGCACAAGGTGTGCAATACTCAGAGACATGGCCAAGGTAAGAAAGGCTGAAAGACGACCACCACTGAACAAGACACACAAGCTGAAACGTCAAGACTGGGCCAAGAAATATCTCAAGACTGATTTTTCTAAGGTTTTATGGACTGATGAAATGAGAGTGAGTCTTGATGGGCCAGATGGATGGGCCCGTGGCTGGATTGGTAAAGGGCAGAGAGCTCCAGTCCGACTCAGACACCAGCAAGGTGGAGGTGGAGTACTGGTTTGGGCTGGTATCATCAAAGATGAGCTTGTGGGGCCTTTTCGGGTTGAGGATGGAGTCAATCTCAACTCCCAGTCCTACTACCAGTTTCTGGAAGACACCTTCTTCAAGCAGTGGTACAGGAAGAAGTCTGCATCCTTCAAGAAAAACATGATTTTCATGCAGGACAATGCTCCATCACACGCGTCCAAGTACTCCACAGCGTGGCTGGCAAGAAAGGGTATAAAAGAAGAAAATCTAATGACATGGCCTCCTTGTTCACCTGATCTGAACCCCATTGAGAACCTGTGGTCCATCATCAAATGTGAGATTCACAAGGAGGGAAAACAGTACACCTCTCTGAACAGTGTCTGGGAGGCTGTGGTTGCTGCTGCACGCAATGTTGATGGTGAACAGATCAAAACACTGACAGAATCCATGGATGGCAGGCTTTTGAGTGTCCTTGCAAAGAAAGGTGGCTATATTGGTCACTGATTTGTTTTTGTTTTGTTTTTGAATGTCAGAAATGTATATTTGTGAATGTTGAGATGTTATATTGGTTTCACTGGTAAAAATAAATAATTGGGTATATATTTGTTTTTTGTTAAGTTGCCTAATAATTATGCACAGTAATAGTCACCTGCACACACAGATATGCCCCTAAAATAGCTAAAACTAAAAACAAACTAAAAACTACTTCCAAAAATATTCAGCTTTGATATTAATGAGTTTTTTGGGTTCATTGAGAACATGGTTGTTGTTCAATAATAAAATTAATCCTCAAAAATACAACTTGCCTAATAATTCTGCACTCCCTGTAGATGCAAGTTCCACAATAACAAAATGGCATGATTCCATAATTGGTGCAACCTGATTATTGTATTCCCCCCGAGTGGAGTGGGCTAAATGGTTAATGAAATAAGCGACAGAGAGAAAAATGAGGAGCGCGAGTGCTAGGTAGTTCCAACGTGCTTGGTGTGTAGTACCTGTAGGATTGCTACGGTTATGGAGAGGCTGCGCTGATTTTAAGGAATAACACTAGCGATGAGATGCCCAGTTCAATATTATAGGGAGTAGAGTAGTGCTGTTTGAAAAACACAGTGTTGTAGGATCGCATAGTGGGTGATGAAGGGCCTCATGTGTATAGAAGAAAACAAAGCCCAGTTAAGGAAAAAAAATATATATAATTTTTTTTTATAGAAATGCGATGTGATATCTATGTGACTCATGCACTGCGGATCCCCCACCGCTGGGAAATACAAGGTAGGGCTGTCACGACCATGGTTATCCGCATGCAGTCACGACTCCTGGACCCGCATGCAGTTGCCTGCGGTTTGGTTTTCTTGTCAACCACATGGTGAGGGCTGCTTGTATGTTGCCTCACGTGTGGTTGCCGCTGGCAACATGATTGTATTGACAGTATAGTAGCCTGAGCTGTTGCTAGGCAGCTTGCTGTCAAGTGCATGCGGTTACACCTGGCAAACTGCATGCGGTTACACCTGGCAACGTTTGGTGTTGTGTGCATGTGGTGGCAGTGTCTCGGCCTGCTGGCTGATTCCCAGGACATGATTGCCACGCATGCCGTTGCTGGCGGTAACAGGTGCAGTGTGATTTTTATGTGTGCACTTTCCCTGTTTGTTGTGCACGAGGTTTAGGTATGTGTGCATTTCCCCTTTAAGTGGCTTTCTTCCCTTGCCTGGTGTTGGAAGGGTTAATTCCCTTCCTAGTGAGTGAACACTGGGTGGGTGTGTCTGTGTGTGGGTGTGGCTACTTGGGCTATTTAGCTCCTGCTGGAGAAGTGTAGCTGAGGGGTACTCCAGGCATGTTGTAGCTGGAGTCATCCTCCTGGTTTCTTATACCATCTGCCAGTGGGGCCACCCTTGTGGTCATAAAACGTTATGCGTGATGTTATTTTATTTTTATGTGGTGTCTATTATTACTGCAGCTATGGATCTGGGTTCCTGTGTGTTTATGTGTGTGTGCTGTGTCCTTTTATGTTTGGTTTGGTTTGGACATCAGCAGTTGAGCACGGGATCCAGTTAGTGTGTCTGTGGCAGGTAGGTGTGGAAGTCCTGCCATATCCATAGGCTGTTTATGTTTCTCTTCCCTTGCAGCTCGGCCAGTTTAGACTCCTGTTCGTCCGTGTCCAGGAGGAACAGGTTGTCTTACTCAGCTCCTAGTTCAGGGATCCCTTGAGGGCTAGTAGGGACCCCAGGTTCCTGAGTATGAGCCTTCCTATCATCTGGGTTGGCTCATACAGCTAGGAGTCAGGGTCAGAGTTAGGGATGCATAGGAGTGCGATGTATTTTGTGCAATGTATTCAGTTGTCATAGTCTTCCCTGTACGTTTAACATCACACGGATGAGGGTTTCCCCCACTCTCATCCGTGACAAGGGCACAACACAGAAGGCACTGCACCAGGGAAGGCAAGACGCCTCACGAGCACAGACGCTGCTGCACAATGCCGGGACCGTCACCACCCGCAACACATTTTCCACCAGTGCTGGCATTATGAATGTAAGTCCCCCAACCCCCCCCCCAACCCGATCCTACCAAGTCAGCCGTTGGTTCCTAGAGCCGGAAAAGCGCTCCCCTCATTCTGAACACTTGAACCACCGCTGATGTGCGATGCCACGAACTCTGCCGAGACCGCACGCTCGCTGACCCGGAAATGAAAAGCCGGCGTGCTGACGTCTCGTAGGGCCTGAGGACAGCCCTAAATAGCGCTGTTTACCAGCCTCCCCTCCCACAAATACGGCAAATAAATTTGCCTAAAACATGTCAGAGTCACAGAAGGAAACAAACTGACATTCCTCAGATAAAAATCACCAAAGTTACACCAATTATTTGTCGGGACCTGTGTCAGATGAAAAAGCTCACAATGTTGTATAGAGCAGTAAAAATACAAGTTGCTAACCTGCCAGTATTGTATCCAAAGAATAGGCAGCACTCCAAATGTAGTAAAAGGTCATCACCTTTTACTTCATTTGGAGTGCTGCCTATTCTTTGGATACACTACATTGGAGGAAAGGTTGTCCACCTTTTCAAAGGATTTTGCACCCTAACTACTTTTGTTGCACTGTGCTGCTGTTACTATCTGGTTTTTGTACACTGCTCAAAAAAATAAAGGGAACACAAAAATAACACATCCTAGATCTGAATTAATTAAATATTCTTCTGAAATACTTTGTTCTTTACATAGTTGAATGTGCTGACAACAAAATCACAAAAAAATTAATAAAATGGAAATCAAATTTCTTAACCCATGGAGGTCTGGATTTGGAGTCACCCTCAAAATTAAAGTGGAGAAACACACTACAGGCTGATCCAACTTTGATGCAATGTCCTTAAAACAAGTCAAAATGAGGCTCAGTAGTGTGTGTGGCCTCCATGTGCCTGTATGACCTCCCTACAACGCCTGTGCATGCTCCTGATGAGGTGGCGGACGGTCTCCTGAGGGATCTCCTCCCAGACCTGGACTAAAGCATCTGCCAACTCCTGGACAGTCTGTGGTGCAACGTGACGTTGGTGGATAGAGCGAGACGTGATGTCCCAGATGTGCTCAATTGGATTCAGGTCTGGGGAACGGGCGGGCCAGTCCCTAGCATCAATGCCTTCGTCTTGCAGGAACTGCTGACACACGCCAGCCACATGAGGTCTAGCATTGTCTTGCATTAGGAGGAACCCAGGGCCAACCGCACCAGCATATGGTCTCACAAGGGGTCTGAGGATCTCATCTCGGTACCTAATGGTAGTCAGGCTACCTCTGGCGAGCACAGGGAGGGCTGTGCGGCCCTCCAAAGAAATGCCACCCCACAACATTACTGACCCAATGCCAAACCGGTCATGCTGGAGGATGTTGCAGGCAGCAGAACGTTCTCCACGGCGTCTCCAGACTCTGTCACGTCTGTCACATGTGCTCAGTGTGAACCTGCTTTCATCTGTGAAGAGTACAGGGCGCCAGTGGCGAATTTGCCAATCTTGGTGTTCTCTGGCAAATGCCAAACGCCCTGCACGGTGTTGGGCTGTACACACAGCCCCCACCTGTGGACGTCGGGCCCTCATATCACCCTCATGGAGTCTGTTTCTGACCGTTTGAGCAGACACATGCACATTTGTGGCCTGCTGGAGGTCATTTTGCAGGGCTCTGGCAGTGCTCCTCCTGTTCCTCCTTGCACAAAGGTGGAGGTAGCGGTCCTGCTGCTGGGTTGTTGCCCTCCTACGGCCTCCTCCACGTCTCCTGATGTACTGGCCTGTCTCCTGGTAGCGCCTCCATGCTCTGGACACTATGCTGACACACACAGCAAACCTTCTTGCCACAGCTCGCATTGATGTGCCATCCTGGAAAAGCTGCACTACCTGAGCCACTTGTGTGGGTTGTAGACTCTGTCTCATGCTACCACTAGAGTGAAAGCACCGGCAGCATTCAAAAGTGACCAAAACATCAGCCAGGAAGCATAGGAACTGAGAAGTGGTCTGTGGTCACCACCTGCAGAACCACTCCTTTATTGGGGGTGTCTTGCTAATTGCCTATAATTTCCACTTGTTGTCTATCCCATTTGCACAACAGCATGTGAAATTGATTGTCACTCAGTGTTGCTTCCTAAGTGGACAGTTTGATTTCACAGAAGTGTGATTGACTTGGAGTTACATTGTGTTGTTTAAGTGTTCCCTTTATTTTTTTGAGCAGTGTATAACCTGCCAGTATGATGCTCTCACGTCACACATAAAACTGTAATGATGCATGGAGAAAGTGCAGTACCCTAGACTAGTGATGAGCGGCAGGGACAATATTCGAATTCGCTATATTTTGCAAATATTTGATAGAATATTCATCATATATTCGCAAATTCACAAATTCGAGATTATTTTCTTGATCGCGAAAAATCGGCAATGTAATATTCTGGAATTGTAATATTCGTGTAATGCACTCGAAATACAGGCGTGGGTCATTATAGCTACATTTTTCAAGCTGCTAGAAGTTTCCTGAGACTGGAGAAAAGGTTGGCACGGAAGAACATTACAATAGCTTTATATGCAGATACAGTGCTCCAATATATTCGCAATTGCAAAATCGGCACCAATGATGCAAATATTTTGGCGCAATATGTGCAACTTCACATTTTAACAGGTCTGACTACTTATTAGTGATTGGTGCACTAAGTATTGTCATGAACTTGTGACATCACAGCACTATGTCTGCATGTATGTATGTATGCAGCATACATACATACAGTATATACATACAGCACTATGTATGTAGCATGTATGTATGGACAGCAGAACCTATCAGCTACACTATATCACGATCTAAGCTGCACTGACTATCTCCCACTAACTCTCTGTATTATATATAAGCTAACTAACTAACTAACTATCTTTTTTCTTTTCAATTCTCTTTTTATTGGTTTCATAATAAAGTCCATAATTAATACGGAATAACAATTGAACAATTGTAATACAAGATACAAAATCAGAGAGAGACTGTGATGATACAACATCTGAGTATAAGTTGGATAATCACAATGTACAGGTAGATGCATATCATTCAAATATAGAAGTATTTTGCATGTAAGATTAAATAAAGAATATAATTCCTTAGTAGGAGTTTTATGAAAGTTTTAAATGGGGGGAGGGGGGGATAGGAGGAGAGAAGAGGAGAGAGGGAAGTTGAGATGGGAGGGGGCAGGGTTCGGGTTTTGTGTTCCAGATTCAGTCCGGAGTAGTTTGAGACAATTAAGCAATCTGTTGTAATACCTGAGGAGTTGACCGGAACATAATCCAGTCATGCCAGATCTTTTGAAATTTAGTGTGAGAGCGTAGTTCCCAGGCTGATAGTTCTTCCATCAGGAAGATGAAATTAACTTTTTGTAACCATTGAGCTATGTTAGGGGCTT
Source organism: Bufo bufo (assembly GCF_905171765.1). Lineage (NCBI taxonomy): Eukaryota > Metazoa > Chordata > Amphibia > Anura > Bufonidae > Bufo > Bufo bufo. Next base: position 77,423,162 of record NC_053392.1, on the reverse strand, counting down.
TCTGTTGATTCCACTGTTGTGGGATTAGAGATTTCGCAGCGGCCATGAGGTGTTGGAAAAGGATCCTTTTCCCAGGAGGGATTCCTTCAAGTCTAATGTTAAGGAGGATGGAGACTGAGGTGGGGTCTGAGGTCAAAGAACATATTTGTTTGGTCAGATTTAATACCTCTGACCAGAAGGGAGTTAATACAGGGCATGACCACCACATATGGAAGTATGTGCCTTGTGCAGAGTTGCACTTCCAGCATGTGTCTAGGTTGAGGCATCCCATTTGTTTAAGCCTAACCGGGGTGCGATACCATCTGGAAACAAGCTTAAAATAATTTAGTCGAATACATCGTGAGATGCCATGAGATTTCCTATAAATCTGTTTGATTTCAAGAGAAGTCCATGTGGTTGTCAGATCCTTACCCCAGTTTGAAATGTAGTTTCTATCTGTGGGAGATCTTATAATTTGCAGGATGGCATAAACTTTTGAGAGGAGGTGTGGCGGGGGGTTTTTGGGGAAGATCAGCTCTTCAAAGGAGGTGAGAGCCCTTGGGGCGCCGGCCTGACGTAGGTAAGGGGCTATAAGTTTAATTATGTGCATTCTTTGTAGGTGTTGAAGGGAAGTACCTTCTAGTGGATCTTCTGTAGTGTCATTATTGAGGAAGTTTATAACGCATATGTTTTGTAATTCCTGAAGGTTGAGTCTAATTCCCTTGAATTTTGGCAGATGTATGTCTAAGGTGTCAGCGATTGACATCAGAGGAGAGAGAATGGGGCTAATGTTTTTTTTATATACGTTCCAAATTTTTAAGGTGGTTTGAGTGATGGTGTTCGAGGAGAGTTGTAGTTTTTGTTTTCATTTTGCCATAGGAAAGATCTTAACGGAAATTTAGCTCGGTATGTCTCTAATGAAAACCCAAGTTTTTTGTCTCCTTCACGCAACCAATGTACCACCCTGGATAAATGTACTGTGTCGTAATAAAGTCTCCAATCAGGTAAGGACATTCCCCCTCTCAGTTTATGTTGAACTAACAGGTTGTGGCTCAATCTAGGTCGGCTGCCTCGTCGCCAGAGATAGTTGCTAATCAGTCTCCTAATGTTTGTGAAAAATTGCACGGGTAGTGAAATGGGGAGGGTTTGAAAAAGATACAGTAGTTTAGGGAGGAGTATAGATTTTATGAGATTCTTGCAACCCATCCAGGATATGAATGGGAGGGACCACGAGTCTAAGGTCAATTTGAATTTTGATAGGATGGGGGCGTAATTTAGTGCGTACAGGTCTTTCCATGTAGAGCTGATCTTCATACCAAGATATGTAATGTGAGATTTGGGCCAATGGTATGGGTAATGTGTTTGGAGTAGTTCGGTCTCTTTACTATGCAAATTAAAACCCAAGGACTACGACTTAGTGGTATTCATTTTAAAATTAGAAATTTGTCCATATTCCTGAAGCAACGATTGAAGAGCAGGGAAAGCGGAGGATGGATTGGTCAGAATTAGCTAAATATAATCAGCATATGCCGCCGTGTTGTGTGTCCGGGTACCGTCATCGAATCCCTTAATGTCTGGGTGTGCTCTGACGGCTGCTAGGAGAGGTTCTAATGATAGTATGAACAGAATTGGTGAAAGTGGGCAACCTTGATGGGTTCCATTATTTATATGGAGAGGGGCTGATAGAGATTGATTAATGCGTAGTTTGGCCATAGGTCTAGAGTACATAACAAAGATTGCATCAATAAAGGCCTGGGGGAATACAAAATCTAACATTACTTGTTTCATGTAGAACCAGTCCACTCTATCGAAAGCCTTCTCTGCATCGGCCCCAAGTAGAACCAGCGGTTGCTTACTTTGGGACACTATTTGGATTAGTGAGAGGATCCTCATAGTATTGTCCTTCCCCTCTCTTCCGGACACGAATCCCACCTGCTCAGGCGAGATCAGGTCGGGTAGTATAGGTTTGAGTCTATTTGCTAGTAGGTTGGCGTATAATTTTAGGTCAGTATTCAGGAGTGAGATGGGTCTGTAACTACCACAATTGGCAGGGTCTTTGCCCTCTTTGTGGATAAGAGTGATGTATACCTCTAATGCTTGTTGGGGTATATCAGATCCTGAGAGGTAGGAGTTTAACATGTCTGTCAGCTGGGGGAGGAGAACCGAGGAGAAAGAGTCATAGTAAGAACAGGGTAGGCCATCAGGGCCTGGGGCTTTATTCTTAGGGCATCTCTTTAGAGCGGACCGGACCTCATTTATCGAGAAAGGTTTAAGTAGATACATGGGAGTTGGGATTTAGTTTGGGAAGATCTAACCGTGAGAGGAAGTCTGAAATGGCCGAATGATGCGATCTTTGATTGTGCCCTCCATCCACTGGGTTGGTATAAAGATGAGTAGAATCGTATGAATCCGGCCTCTATTTCTGATGGGGCTGATGTGATATTTCCTGAGTCCTGCCTAATCCCAGTGATGTTAGTATGAGTTTTTTTTCATTTAATGAGGGACATCATTAGTTTCGATGTTTTGTCTCCAGGTGTGTAAAATGAATGTTTAGTAGACATATATATTTTTGCGGAGGATTTATTCAGTACATCTTTGAGTTGTAGACGGGCTTCAGTAAGTTTTTGGAGATGGGGGGTCATTAGGGATTGTTTGTGGATTTTCTCTAATCTAAGTATTTCGGTGTATAATGATAGAATTTTATTATCTCTTTGCTTTTTGTGGTACGTGCCCGCTGAAATAAACTCTCCTCGAATGGTGGCCTTGTGTGCTTCCCAGACAAAAGGAATTGGGGTACCTTTGTCTCGGTTTTGTTGGAAATATAATTCCAGGCGTGTATTAATCTTGTTATATATCGAGGGGATGGATAATAATGTTTCATTAAGCCTCCATGGGGGTTTAACCTGGGTTTCGTTTTTAACAAGCAAAGTCATTTCTAAAGGGGAATGATCAGAATGAACACTGGGGCCAATTGTTGTAGAACGGAGTTTGGAAAGTGAAGATTGTTGTAGAAAAAAAATTGTCTATTCTGTGATAGGAGTTATGTGAAGCTGAATACAAGGTGTAGTCACGATCAGTGGGGTGATCGAAACGCCAAACATCTTAGGGTGAGGAGTTGGAGGGAGTGTTTAATATGATTAAGTGCCCTGTAAGACAGAGCAGATTCAAGGAGCTTGTTTTGTATTTGGGGCGTAGAGATTAGCTAACGTGACTAGTATACCATTCAGTTTCCCGACAAGTATCAGGAATCTAATGTCCTTATCTTTTTGTAGGAGGTCTAAGTCAAAAGTTACACGCTTCGAAAATGTGATGGCTACACCTTTCGAGTTTTTAGTAGGGGTGTGGGAGTGGAACCATTTATCAAAGAAGTGTCCTCGCATGGCCGGGGTCTTTTCCTCTCAGAAATAAGTTTCCTGTAGGAAAATTACATGTGCGTGGGCTTTTTTCAAAGCGTGTAGGGCTTGACTGCGCTTGACTACCACGTTAAAACCTCTGACATTGTAAGAGATAAATTTTAGGTTGGCCATATGAGCGTAGAAATAATCAGTGCCTCTGGAGTGTATGTGGACTGAATTGTGTCATGTTGGTTATGCCTTACGTCCTTGGGGGCTGAGGAGGTGAGGGTGGGGAAGGAGGGAAGGGGGAGGGAGGGAGGGTGATAAAGAACATCAGGTAGAATATTAAGATGAACACTGCATCTTAAAGAGACCAATAATGATAAAAACATAGAACAGTAACAAAAGCAACATGAACTGACAGCCGAGAGGGTTAGAGCTGAAATAAAGGACTTATGTGTGTGCGAGTGATGAACAGTAATAAACAACATACATGAGTACTGCCCTTAAAGTCCATGGCCCTCAATCAGAGGGGAATGGATCATTTAAAGTAGCGCTGCGCGAGAGCCACACATTTTCAGCCGTCTCCTTCAGGTAGGAGTATGGGATTACAGGATTAGGACCATGAGATGCCAAGATGACATCCCATTGTCCCTGTTCTGGGCTGTCCCGCAGCGCTTAGACAGGATCACCCTGAATTGGGACAGGATTATCCTGTATATCAGCATAATAAATGCCCTGTAAATCAGGATAGAGGGATAGAACTGCTGATTAATAAACATTAAGGACTGCTAAAGGCAGATGTGGGACGGAGGGGGGCCCCGAAACTCGGGACCCGCACGTCTCCAAAATGGAAACTAGAAAGTTAGAACTGAAATGAAAAATATAGGGATAATGAGGAGTGAAGGGGTAAACCCTCACTATATCAGGGACCTCCTTCACTCCATCCCCCATGTAAAAAGGAACACTATCGGTATAAAATTATCCTAACAAGATTGATGTAGTATGTATAGTAGTGTATCCTAGATAAAGTATATCACCCAGGTCTGCTGGGGTTCAGGTCGGGTCCATCTCGATTCTCCTAGGGGTCATCTTCCCTTGTCTTTTCCGATTCCTGTTTCTTTTTTCGGATCCTGCGGTTTCCCATGGTGTAGGTGGAGGGATCACAGGTAGACCAGTAAGGTCTTGAATCGGGGACCAGTCTTGAATGTCTATATCTGAGATGTTGAGCTGCGCCAGGAGGTCTGGTAGTTCCGCATGGTCTCGAAGAATAAATCTTTTCCCATCGTGAGAGAAGGAAAGACCAAAAGGAAACAACCATTTGTAAGGGATGTTCCTTCTCCGTAGAACTTCGGTGAGAGGTCTTAGGATATTTATTTTAGAGAGCGTGACCCTCACCAGGTCTTAGAAGATAGAGATCGACGAACCCTCTAGTGGGTTAGGGGGGTTTGTGCGAGCTAGTCGCAGGATGTTGTCTCTTACTTTGGAGTGAAACAAGCGACAAATAACGTCTCTGGGAGACTCTTTTGAGGTAGGTTTAGCCCTTAGGAATCTGTGAGCCCTTTCAATAGTTATTTCCAGAGGGTAATTGTCCCCCAAAATCGCCATGAAGATCTGTTTAACAGTGTCAAGGAGAGTTTCTGGGAGGAAAGATTCAGGGATTCCCTTGATCCGTAAATTATTACATCTTGCACGGTTTTCTTGATCTTCCATCCAGTTAATGAACTTGTTCATATGTGATTTGCAGGAGGTAAATGTGGTTGTCGCCACATTAGTGTAGGAGACAAGCTGATATTGTACACTCTCTAGTTGTTCGACCCTGCCTCCAATGCTCCTTACGTCTTGTTTGATATCCTGTAACTCTTTAAGCACTGGCTCCAAGGCCTTGGAGAGGGCTTTTCCCAGGAAATTTCTTGAAATTGGGAGGCTCCGTTCCTCCTGTGTCTCTTCTGCATCGCTTTCCATGTCTGAGAGATCACGTGGCGTGTGGACACGTTTTTTTTCTTCTGCAGATAGAGAGATCAATGGAGGGGTATGCTTAATAGAAGATGTCCCTTGGGTTTTTTGTATATAAGAGTTTAAAGAGCCTGTTATTTTCATAGTAGATGCTGCTCTGGTTTTCCCTGGACCTATTTTGACCATAGTGGTGGATGACATAAGATAATCCCCATTAATTTCGGGTGAAATGGGAGATGAGCAGTAGAGATCTGGTAGGGCACTCGCGTCAGGTGACCCTCATCGGCCGATCAAAGAAGTTCTATGTCGACATTGTGCTTCCGCTAAGGGGGGTAAAAAAAAAGTTGGGACAATGGTCTTGAAAATGTTAGGAAGAATAAGACAGGATTGCTTGCAGGCGTATCACTGTAGCAGAAAAATTGGGTCAGAGGCCCTTTAAGAGACAGCTATGGTGATCCCAAAATAGAGACCTAGAAAATTTTTGTCTTAGCCTATGTGTTCTACTTATGATTGCAGGAACAAGCGTCTATATAATCACCGGAATGAAGAGGCGATGCAGTGTAAAGCAGAGGGGTGAAATATTGTTGATCCTGTTTGACGGATGCAAAAGATACCCGATATTGCCCGGTGTCTCAGGTGTATAGAGACGTACCTTTGTGGCGATCTGAGACTTGTTCCACTCTATGTTGTAGGTGGTGAGTAGATGGGGTCTCTGCAATCTTAAGCGGCCCTGATGTGTCGCGGGATAGCGCTATGCGGACTGATGGATCCCGGGACAGAGGAGCAGCGCCGATGATGGGTTGTCACTCCACTCAGAGCATCGGCCCGGGCGCTAAAGCCAGCGGTGCTTTCCGGTGGATTTTGTATGGTCCGGCAGTTCACGCAGGTCGGGCGTAGCAGTTAGGCCCAGAATTCTGTGATCGGGTATGCACGGCCAGTTCACCCGACCTTGGAAGGGGCAATCTCGCAGGTGGAGTGCCGCTCGCCGCTTACGATACCGGACCCTGATTCAGGTAAGGCTCTTGAGCCCGGGGTGCAGGTGTATCCACGGCTGGGCTGGTAATCGAGGTCGAGGCTTTGCTTCCCGGCTAGGCCCGATCTCCGGTTCTGCTGGGCCTAATTTCACACGGATAGGCTCAAAACAAAGAGCACGATGTGAGGGGCCTAGGTGGTGTAGATTAGTGTTGATCACGAATATTCGAATTTCGAATTTTTATTGCGAATATAGGTACTTTGAAAATTCGCGAAAATTTCGAACATAGTTATATATATTCGAAATTTCGAATATTCAAATTTTTCCCGATTTTTTTTTTTTTTAGCAATACACATGATCCCTCACTGCTTCTAGCTTGTGGGCCAATAAGAAGGCTGCAATATACTTGATTTTAGGAGTAGTAGTGTTTGCGAATTTTCTTGTTTTAGAATATTACGAATATTCGAAAAAACAAAGTTATAGCAATATAGAGAATATTCGAAAAAAATCGAATAGAGCAATTTAGCTAATATAGTGATATAATCTTCTTTGTCAAAAGTTGAAAAATTCGCAATAAAAATTTTGAATACGAAAATTCGAATTCCGAAAATTCGCATATTACACAATCATTACCTTTCCGATTTTTTGAGTAAAAAAAAAATCCAGAATTTTCGAATTTGCAAATTTTCGACGAATATTCTACAAAATATTCGAGAAATATCGCGAATTCGAATATGACCCCTGCCGCTCATCACTAGTGTAGATGTGTGCCTCTTTGTCCACCGGGGACTAGTGGATGCCGTTGGATTATCGGGTTCCGGTAGGAGCTATGCAAAGAAGCCTCTGCACCGCACGGCTGCAAGTCACCCCCCCCCCCCCCACTAACTAACTAACTAACTATCTACTGTAATGACACAGGAAATCAGAGAGCACAGCAATAACACTGCTCTCTCTCTCTCTCTCTCTCTCTCTCTCAGATCTCCAAAATACTGCATACAAGGGCTACTGGGGAGGTTCTTATATAGTAAGGGGTCAGCAACTTTTCTATTAGTTGCTAGGGATGTTGCTAAGCTCAGACAAAGACATTGCAGCCTTCTCATTGGCCCACAAGCAAGAAGGGAGGTTACTGATGAAAAAAAAAAATCTAGAATATTCAAAATTATGAATATATTTCACTATATTCTAAATATTCGCGAATTCTTGAAGTGCCAATATTCGCAAATAATATTCGCTATTCGAATATTCGAGTCCAACACTATCTGTTGTATTATTATGTATTGTTATGTTATTTGCTGTTTTGGCTGCATATCCCAGACAGAGGAGGTAAGGATGTCAAAAGGTTAGTAGGAACAGGGCTAACCACCTTCTTTCTTCCCTTTTAGTAGAGGTTGGCTGGTTCTGCTTCTTGCCAGGAGGGGGAGTTCCAGTCTAGCTAATGAGAGGAGAGGAGACACATGCTAGAGGTCCTGCTCTGCAGAGAGACCAACACCTTTCAGCTTCAAGAAAGCATTTGAGAGGCAAGAAAGCAGAGTAAACAGCAAAATCCTCTGTTATAGACACTGCTGTGAGGTGAGGGACTACAGATCAGACACCCATCACTCGAACTACCACTAGGCAAGATAAAGTTCAAGTCTGAACCTGACAGTGGATACTTACTGTATTTTTCGCCCCTATAAGACGCATTTCTTTTCCACCAAAAGTGGGGGGGAAATTCCCCTGCGTCTTATGGGGTGAATTTTAATGAAGTGCTTCCTTTATGGAAGTGCTTCATTAGTACCGGAGGACCAGGAAGCTGTGAAGGCTCTGTACTCACCGCTTCATGGTCCTAGGATGTCGCCTGTGCAGGGCTGGGCACAGCGTGAGGGCGCACTGTGACCTCATGCTGTGCGCGCCAGTTCACAGCACAGCCAACAGCAGGAGGAAGAGGATCGCAATGTAGGTGAGGAGCGGCGGCATCTAGGAGCAGGAGAGGTAAGTGGGTTTTTTATTTTATAAAACATGAGGCACTATGGGGCTGCTGGGGGATGTAATCTGAGGTACTATGGGGCTGCTGGGTGATGTAATCTGAGGTACTATGGGGCTGCTGGGGGAGTAATATGAGGCACTATGTGCACTATGAGGCTACTGGGGGGGTAATATGAGGCACTATGGGGCTGCTGGGTGATGTAATCTGAGGTACTATGGGGCTGCTGGGGGGGTAATATGAGGCACTATGGGGCTGCTGGGTTATGTAATCTGAGGTACTATGGGGCTGCTGGGGGGGTAATATGAGGCACTATGTGCACTATGAGGCTACTGGGGAGTAATATGGGGCACTACGGGGGCTGCTGGGGTGGTAATATGAGGCACAATGCGCAATATGAGGCTGTTTGGGGGTAATATGAGGCACTATGGGGCTGCTGGGGGGTAATATGAGGCACTATGGGGCTGCTGGGGGATGATTTGGGGCAATATGGGGCTGCTAGGGGATGATATGAGGCAATGATGGCTAAAATCAAAGGCAATGGGGGCTGCTGGGGGCTGATATGAGAGGCAATGGGGGCTGATATGAGGCAATCGGGGCTGATATGAGGCATGTGGCTCTTGTCTGAGGTCTGATTGGGGTTCAATCACATTGGAGTCTGAGCTGAGGTCTGATTGGGGGTCTGATCTGAAGTCTTGTTGGCGTTTTATTAACATTGGGGGTCTTATTGGGGCTGTTAGCTGATGTGTGATTAACATTGGGGTCTGACCTGATGTCTAATTAAAAATATTTTTTCTTATTGTCCTCCTCTAAAACCTAGGTGCGTCTTATGGCCGAAAAATACGGTATATCTACAAGTGATTATCTGCAGCCATCCAACCTTCCACCATACCTCCTCAAATGGTGCCAGAAAATGCACTTTGATTTTGCTGCTACATCATGTACCACAAATTATATTTTGCAAATAGTAAAAAGAGACTGTTCTACATTTACTTCTGCCCTGATTCTTCAAACTACATTTCCACTGCACTGATTCCTAGGGAGCAATGGCCTAATGGAATACACCGTGACACAACCTGTCATCAGGGCTACTATCACTACCATCCATTGCATAGGCTCCTCCAGGGCTTGCTCTAAAAACAGTGTAATTACAATTTTTAGACATCAGACCACCTTAGATGTCCCAGATGAAAAAGCTCTAAACACTACAAGAAAATGTTTTAAAGTATATGGATGGAAGTTTTCTGGGATATAAAGGGTATAGTTGGGAGGATGTTTTTGTGATGTTTGTGCTCTCTATGTCAGCTGCACGAAGCTGGGTGCAAATCCAGATCAGCTAGCACAGTGGAAAGAACAGATGCAAGAATATATTTCCAAGGTTTGAGATTTGAAAAGAATTGAATTTTGGTGAATCAATGGAGAAATTATTCACATACCGTATCTACAGAGATGAAAGAATTGATTTGCTTACAGTTGCATTGTATTACAGCAGTTAGCATTTTGGAAAATAAAGAATAGACATGACGCATCATGTAACTTAACAAAATAGATATAATGGGTCCCAGATGTCCATTACAGAAATATTAGCTCATTTTGTGTCCTTTGTCATTGTAAAATTATTTGATTTTAACTGGAAGTATTCGTTAAAGCGTATTGTTTCAGCTAGTTTTCATTTTGGACCTTGGTCTTTTCATATGCAGCATCTCTCAAGTGCAACTCTTAAGTGCACATACTGAATTATAACAGAATGTAATACACTGCTCAAAAAAATAGAGGGAACACTTAAACAACACAATGTAACTCCAAGTCAACACTGAGTGACAATCAATTTCACATGCTGTTGTGCAAATGGGATAGACAACAGGTGGAAATTATAGTCAATTAGCAAGACCCAATAAAGGAGTGGTTCTGCAGGTGGTGACCACAGACCACTTCTCAGTTCCTATGCTTCTTGGCTGATGTTTTGGTCACTTTTGAATGCTGGCGGTGCTTTCACTCTAGTGGTAGCATGAGACGGAGTCTACAACCCACACAAGTGGCTCAGGTAGTGCAGCTTATCCAGGATGGCACATCAATGCGAGCTGTGGCAAGAAGGTTTGCTGTGTCTGTCAGCGTAGTGTCCAGAGCATGCAGACGCTACCAGGAGACAGGCCAGTACATCAGGAGACGTGGAGGAGGCCGTAGGAGGGCAACAACCCAGCAGCAGGACCGCTACCTCCGCCTTTGTGCAAGGAGGAACAGGAGGAGCACTGCCAGAGCCCTGCAAAATGACCTCCAGCAGGCCACAAATGTGCATGTGTCTGCTCAAACGGTCAGAAACAGACTCCATGAGGGTGATATGAAGGCCCGATGTCCACAGGTGGGGGTTGTGCTTACAGCCCAACACCGTGCAGGACGTTTGGCATTTGCCAGAGAACACCAAGATTGGCAAATTCGCCACTGGCGCCCTGTACTCTTCACAGATGAAAGCAGGGTCACACTGAGAACATGTGACAGACGTGACAGAGTCTGGAGACGTCGTGGAGAACGTTCTGCTGCCTGCAGCATCCTCCAGCATGACCGATTTGGCATTGGGTCAGTAATGGTGTGGGGTGGCATTTCTTTGGAGGGCCGCACAGCCCTCCATGTGCTCAACAGAGGTAGCCTGACTGCCATTAGGTACCGAGATGAGATCCTCAGACCCCTTGTGAGACCATATGCTGGTGCGGTTGGCCCTGGGTTCCTCCTAATGCAAGACAATGCTAGACCTCATGTGGCTGAAGTGTGTCAGCAGTTCCTGCAAGACGAAGGCATTGATGCTATGGACTGGCCCGCCCGTTCCCCAGACCTGAATCCAATTGAGCACATCTGGGACATCATGTCTCGCTCTATCTTCCAAAGTGATGTTGCACCACAGACTGTCCAGGAGTTAGCAGATGCTTTAGTCTAGGTCTGGGAGGAGATCCCTCAGGAGACCGTCCGCCCCTCATCAGGAGCATGCACAGGCATTGTAGGGAGGTCATACAGGCACGTGGAGGCCACACACTACTTACCCTCATTTTGACTTGTTTTAAGGACATTACATCAAAGTTGGATCAGCCTGTAGTGTGTTTTTCCACTTTAATTTTGAGTGTGACTCCAAATCCAGACCTCCATGGGTTGAAAATTTTGATTTCCATTTTTTAATTTTTGTGTGATTTTGTTGTCAGCACATTCAACTATGTAAAGAACAAAGTATTTCAGAAGAATATTTAATTAATTCAGATCTATGATGTGTTATTTTTGTGTTCCCTTAATTTTTTTGAGCAGTGTATTATGGATATGGAATCCACTTTGTCATGACTGCCTACTGACCATCACCCAATTCTCTCCTCTCCAGGTATGTCTTGACTGAAGCTTACTGCTGCACCCAGCTTTTCCACAGTCTGATATTGTGCATTCCTCTCATTTTTCCTTCTAAATCCTGGTATGTCTACATTGAAGCTTACTGCTGCACCCAGCTTTTCCACAGTCTGATATTGTGCACTCCTCTCATCTTTCCTTCTAAATTCTGGTATGTCTACATTGAAGCTTACTGCTGCACCCAGCTTTTCCACAGTCTGATATTGTGCACTCCTCTCATATTTCCTTCTAAATCCTGGTATGTCTACATTGAAGCTTTAATTTCTCTTTCCCTTCTGGATTTATTGAGTATTTGTTTACATTGACTATTTCACCCCTGTATCTGGTCCTCCTTGATTAAGCCAAATGTAGCCCCCTCCCCTCTTGGTCACACCTCTTGGTCACACCTGATTGAACACTGAGTGGTATAAATCTAAGTTCATAGGTCTTTTGGACCTTGAAAAAAACTAATTGTAAGGGGGCAGTAAACTAGAATAAAATATCACTTTTAATTAGATAGGAGATAAAAAAGCCCCTACAGACAAACAAACTTATAAGACACACACACCCTCAGCCTGGTATCAACCGATACCATGTAGGGCTGGGATATCAACGTTGGTGCTAGTGGTGGGCTGGGCAAGAATAAAAACGTGAAGGATAGAGTAGGGTAGTCTAATGTTAAGCGTGCTGACCCTAGTAAATCCCTACTTGTCCTAGTCCACCCTAATAGTGTATCCAAAGGACGGGGTCCAAAATGCCCCGCAAGGGGTGGCCCAGACAGGAACTCTGATCCTCCGCTGGAAGCACTCAAGTGTCCCGACGCGTTTCCTCAACATAAAGCCCCAAGATTCTTCAGGGGACACGGGGCATAGTGATAGTTGCCCCAGATGGCATATGGCCCAACAGCTAGGGAATAACTGTGTAATGGCTGCAGTCAGTCTGTGGCTGAGCCTGAAACACAACAACAAAAGACAGAAAAAACCCAGATAAGTATAATAACCAATCAATCACCACCAAACATCCAAGAATCTTGGGGCTTTATGTTGAGGAAACGCGTCGGGACACTTGAGTATTCTCTAGTTTCACTTGATTGGGTCTGGTTGGGGTTTTCTTTTTTCCTACAGCCCTAATCAATGTGTGGTTACAATTTTGTATTATCCATTGGATATTTGGTCTTTTTATCGCTGGTCAGGGCCGCATTAGGGCTTCCAGCGGCACACCGCATTAGGAATCCGGAGTTTCTCAAAAAATGGGAAAAGGAGGCCACATCTAGCTCTCTGAAGCTGATGCAGCTACTCCTGGATGAGGAGAGGGTGGTCTTGGAACGGGCGGAGCGTTGTCTAACTGAGCAGTTTGAAACTACAAAGAAATTTCACTCAGAACCTGAATTCCCTACCAAAGAGGTGCAATTACAAAATACTGTGGAACGTTATCAGTACCAGCTGAAAGATCGTAAGCACAAACAGTTCAATAGGGATTTTCAGGATTTCAGAGATAATAAAGTATATCAGTTTTTGACTAACCCTCCCGTTACCCAGAACACTGACCTCTCATCCACAGACACAGAAGCTTCGGACACAGAAAAGGAAAGGTACCCTAAAAATAGGGGCCGCGGTCGTGGATCTTACAGATCCAGGGGACGGGGCAATCGCCCTAGACATAACTCACAGAATCTCCCCCAGACTTTACCTGCATCTTCCTTGGGCTCCCCTTTTTTAGATCAGGGGGCTCACTACCCACTGAGAAGCCGGAATACCCAACAATAGACACTATAGGTCCGGTTTCCACGGATAAACGAGTCATAAATTTGTCCTCCCGCCCTTTGTCGGTAATTGAGCTAAGGCTACTTAGACGCAGACTCTCTTTCGTTCCAACCAATAAGTTTGATATTTTCCGTTGGACGAGAGACCTTCATCTTTTCACCCGCAAGCTCAAGTGGCACAAGTTCCATAAATTAAAAGATAAAAAGGAAAGTCGTGAATTGGGTATCCCTGTTGAAATCCTGAAGGACGTCCAGTTACTCTTTAATCTAGACCACTTACCATCCAACGCTGAAGGGGAGGGCCCCTTCACGTCCCTTAAGAATAAGAGCAAAAAAATGCCTCCTATGGGTGATGTTTCCTGTGTTGACGTCTTTTTACAACACACTATCTCTGACCTGTCCACTCTGCGAGCGGTTCCACCCAGATTTAACTGCAGTAAAGAGGAGAGGTTAGCCATCAAAACTCTTGAGACAGATAAGAGTATTGTAATAAAACCCTCGGATAAGGGTGGCAATGTAGTTGTGATGGATACATTCTCATACAGAGAAATGTGTCTTGCTGTCCTGATGGACAAAACCGGTTATGAGACACTCCCCACCAATCCCACCAGTGGGCTGCAGGGGACACTAAGACACATTTTACAGCGAGCAAAAACTGCCAATTTGATTAGCAGTGATGAATTAGATTTTCTCTACCCACTTCATCCAATAACAGCCACTTTTTATTGTTTACCGAAAGTCCACAAAGGGACCTCCCCCACTAAGGGACGACCGATCGTCTCGGGGGTTGGTAGCCTGTCACAAAATTGTGGGATCTATGTGGACAAGGTGTTGCGCCCCTTTGTTTTGTCATTGCCCTCCTATGTGAGGGATAAAGGTGATCTGTTGGGCAAACTTGAAGATATCTGTGTAGAACCGCACTGGTTCTTGGCCTCCTACATGTGGAGGCTCTCTATTCCTCTATCCCACATGATCGGGGCTTGGAGGCCACCAACCATTTCCTCAAAACAAGGGGGGACAATTTACATCGCATAATGCTTTTACTCTGGAACTGTTGGACTTCATACTCTCAAGTAATTTCTTTCTCTTTGACAATCTGATCTACCACCAGCTCAGGGGCACTGCCATGGGCAGTTCGTGCGCACCTTCATATGCAAACTTGCTGCAGCCATTATACAGTTATTCCCTAGCTGTTGGGCCATATGCCAGCTGGGGCAACCATCACTACGCCCCGTGTCCCCTGAAGAATCTTGGGGCTTTATGTTGAGGAAACGCGTCGGGACACTTGAGTATTCTCTAGTTTCACTTGATTGGGTCTGGTTGGGGTTTTCTTTTTTCCTACAGCCCTAATCAATGTGTAGTTACAATTTTGTATTATCCATTGGATATTTGGTCTTTTTATCGCTGGTCAGGGCCGCATTAGGGCTTCCAGCGGAGGATCAAAGTTCCTGTCTGGGCCACCCCTTTCGGGGAATTTTGGACCCCGTCCTTTGGATACACTATTAGGGTGGACTAGGACAAGTAGGGATTTACTAGGGTCAGCACGCTTACCATGAGAATACCCTACTCTATCCCTCACGTTTTTATTCTTGCCTAGCCCACCACTAGCACCAACGTTGATATCCTAGCCCTACATGGTATTGGTTGATACCAGGCTGAGGGTGTGTGTGTCTTATATGTTTGTTTGTCTGAAGGGGCTTTTTTTATCTCCTATCTAATTAAAAGTGATATTTTATTCTAGTTTACTGCCCCCTTACAATTAGTTTTTTGCATCCTTTGGAGCAGTATTCAGGTGGGCTCTACTGCCTATCCTGTCTGACCCTCTTTTTTGTCTTTTGGACCTTGGTCTTTTCATATGCAACATCTCTCAAGTGCAACTCTTAAGTGCACATACTGAATTATACCAGAATGGGATCAGAAGGGGACCACAG
Organism: Bufo bufo; assembly: GCF_905171765.1. Classification (NCBI taxonomy): domain Eukaryota; kingdom Metazoa; phylum Chordata; class Amphibia; order Anura; family Bufonidae; genus Bufo; species Bufo bufo. The sequence continues at coordinate 77,407,903 of NC_053392.1, read as the reverse complement.
GTAATTACAGACATAGTCAATGCTAACAATGTTTACAGTTTTTCATCTTACTCTTCCCTCTTTTCAGCAACCTCCTGAAATACCCACACATCCATTCACCCAGCAAGGAACTATTCATCTCTTTCTACATCTTACCTTCTCATCTGACCATTTGCACAAACCTGTTTGCCAACATAAAACACTTCCTTCCCAAACACACACAGATACCTCATGCCCTCTCCTATTCTCACCTATTAACACTTTCTCTGCTTCTCCTTATTGCTGGTGATATCTCTCCAAATCCAGGACCCCCTCAGCAAATCCCCACTATCACCTTCATGTCCCACTACAAATCTCCTTCTACAAATTTCTGCAACCCCTTAAACCTAATAACCATTCCTGTGACCCCTGCTCCTTTGGTTCCTCTTGCAGGAGCATTTGGAACGCACGATCTGTTTGTAACAAACTGTCGTACATTCATGAACTTTTCATCTCTCAAAACCTTTCCTTTCTGGGTTTCACAGAAACATGGCTGACACCCCCTGACACCTCCTCCCCTGCTGCACTCACTTATAGTGGATTTCAATTCACTCACACCCCCCGCCCCGGCTGCAAACATGGTGGAGGAGTTGGTCTTCTCCTATCAGATACCTGCTCCTACAGCCCAACTCCACTGCCACCCTCCATTACGCTCCCCTCATTTGAAGTACACTCTGTTCGCATCTACTCTCCCTCCAACCTTCAAGTAGCCGTCATTTACCGCCCCCAGGCCCAGCCACCATCTTTTTTGACCACTTTAACACCTGGCTACTACACTTCCTTTCTGCCGACATCCCCACTATCATCATGGGTGACTTCAACATCCCTATTGACACCTGCCACTCGGCCGCCTCTAAACTGTCACTCTCTTCCTCCTTCGGCCTATCACAGTGGTCTTCAGCTCCCACCCACAGAGATGGTCACACTCTGGATCTGATCTTTACCCGCCTCTGCTCCCTATCTAATCTTTCTAATTCGCCTCTCCCCCTATCCGACCACAACCTACTCACCTTCTCTTCATTGGTCTTTTCTGCTGCTCCCCCGGTCCACACACTAGCACACCCCCACAGGAACCTTAAACATCTCGACTTTTGCTTGCTTTCTGACTCTTTTCTCCCACTCTCTACCGTCTGTTCCCTCCAAGACCCAGATGCTGCTACCACCCTATATAACACCACAATAAGTACAGCTCTGGACACTGTTGCCCCCCTCACACACAACAAAACCCAAAAAATGAACAGACAACCCTGGCACACCAACCTGACCAAAAAACTCAGACAAGCTTCCAGGGCTGCAGAGCGGCGATGGAAGAAATCCCATTCTAAGGATCACTTCACCGCATACAATCAATCCCTCCTCATATTCAAATCCTCACTCGCTGATGCAAAACAGGCCTACTTCTCATCTCTTATATCTTCCCTGTCCCACAGCCCTAAACAACTTTTTAGCACTTTTAACTCCCTTCTCCATCCCCCAGCGCCCCCACCCTCTCCTCTCTTCTCAGCTGAGGACTTTGCCAAATATTTCAAACAAAAGATAGTCAACATCAAAGAAAGCTTTACTACACAGTCCCCACAGACCCTCTACACAACTGCTAAGTCCTCTTCTCCCAAAACCCGCTTCTCCACCATTACAGAAGAAAAACTTTCCACTCTACTCTCCAAATCTCATCTGACCACCTGTGCATTTGATCCAATCCCATCCCACCTCATCCCTAACCTCACCACAGTAATTATCCCAGCCCTAACTCATCTCTTCAACCTCTCACTAGCCTCTGGTGTCTTCCCCTCTGCTTTTAAACATGCTACCATTACACCCATCCTCAAAAAGCCTTCACTTGACCCATATTCTTTGTCCAGTTATCGCCCCATATTACTTCTTCCGTATGCCTCAAAGCTACTTGAACAACATTTCCATTCAGAACTGTCCTCTCACTTCTCCTCCTGCTCCCTCTTCGACCGCCTACAATCTGGCTTGCGACCCCACCACTCGACCGAGACTGCCCTTACCAAAGTCACCAATGACCCACTGACAGCCAAGAAACTATACTCTGTCCTCCTTCTCCTTGACCTGTCCTCTGCCTTCGACACTGTTGACCACTCCCTTCTGTTGCAAACTCTCTCATCTCTTGGCATCACTGACCAGGCCATCTCCTGGATCACATCATACCTCACAGACCGGACGTTTAGCATCTCCCACTCTCGCACCACCTCCTCGTCTCATTCCCTCTCTGTTGGTGTCCCGCAAGGCTCTGTCCTAGGACCCCTGCTCTTCTCTATTTACACTTTTGGCCTGGGAAGGCTCATAGAGTCCCATGGCTTTCAGTATAACTCCTACGCTGACGACACACAAATCTACCTCTCTGGTCCAGACATCACCACCTTACTATCAAGAATCCCACAATGTCTATCTTCTATATCATCCTTCTTCGTCTCTCGCTTTCTAAAACTTAACATGGATAAGACAGAATTCATAATCTTTCCCCATCTTGTTCAAACCCCCCAACAGACCTATCTATCACGATCAATGGCTGCACACTCTCCCCGGTCAACAAAGTCCGCTGCCTTGGAGTGACCTTGGATTCTGCCCTTTCCTTCCGACCGCACATCCAAGCCCTTTCCACCACCTGCCGCCTCCAACTCAAAAACATCTCCCGCATCCGTGCTTTCCTTAACTTTGAATCTGCAAAAATGCTTGTACATGCCCTCATCATCTCCCACCTAGACTACTGCAACATTCTCCTCTGTGGCCTTCCATCTAGCACTCTCGCACCCCTCCAATCTATCCTCAACTCTGCTGCCCGACTAATCCACCTCCCACCCTATTACTCCTCTGCCTCTCCCCTCTGCCAATCCCTTCAATTTCTCCCCATTGCCCAGCGAATTCACTTCAAAGTACTAACAAATACATACAAGGCCGTCCATAACCTGTCCCCTCCTTACATCTCTGAGCTACTTTCCCGATACATCCCCACATGCACTCTCCGATCCTCACAAGACCTCCTTCTCTCATCTCCTCTTATCGTCTCTTCCCACAATCGACACCAAGATTTCTCCCGTGCATCCCCATACTCTGGAACTCGCCACCCCAACATATCAGACTCTCACTTACAGTGGAATCCTTCAAAAGAAACCTGAAAACCCACCTCTTCAGACAAGCCTACAACCAGTGACCCTGCTGCCTCTGTGGGTAACTTCACCCGCACCTACTGTGTTCTTCTCCCATACCATGTAGATTGTAAGCCCTCACGGGCAGGGCCCTCCTTCTGTACCAGTTTGTAACTCGTCTTGTTTATGATTAGTGCAATTGTCTGTATTATGTATGTGTACCCCTTATCATATGTACAGCACTATGGAATGAATGGCGCTTTAATAATAAATAATAATAATAACTACTGTAAGCCTTTGTCTGTGTACATGAGGAATAACACCATATCTGATCATTATATTACGTGTATTCTGCACTTAATACTAGTTTCCCCCTCTAGAGGCTATATTGTCAGTTTTCCATCAAAAAGGGGGTAGAGACTAGCTACTGTGATGTCTCCTAAACACTGCACACATAGAGCACACATAGAGTTCAAATCTTTTTTTTTCCCAAAATGGTGACTACATGTATTATAAAGTGAAAGTAAGCCCGGGAACACAATATGACCAATAATGCCGTTCAGCCAGTCAATTGGCAGATAGCCATCCCCTATAATGTCACTCACAGCTCTATAAATGCCTCATTCCGCCTGGTCTCTGCCATTTTACTGTGAGCTGAGCATAGGGACAGATGTGCCAAGCACTAGAGATAGTGGTGAACAAAGATTTTCATTGTAGAATATTGGCTAGGGACAGTGCAGTGACAGTACAGGAACAGTATAGGCATATTGCAGGAAGAGTTTTTACACACTGTAGGGAGGGCATAGAGAGAGCATAGAGAGACTGCAAGGACAGTGCAGGGACAGTGAAGGCTCAGTGTAATCACCCTGTGCATCTTGTTCATCTGCTGCACCATGCATTCTTAATCTGTTCTGTTATACATAGACTTACTGTGCATCAGACTAAGTCTCAACGAACGGTCTAATATATAGGTGCATTTATTAGTTCATCTGCTGCACAATTTATACTTAACATGTTCTATTCATAGACTTACTTTGCATCAGACTCATTGTCAACAGGCTGTCTAATATATAGGCGCATTTACCCAGTTCATCTGCTGCCCCTTTAATAATTAATCTGTTCAGTTATACATAGACTTAGTGTGCATCAGACTCATTGTCAACAGGCAGTCTAATATATAGGCACGTTTATCTAGTTCATCTGCTGCACCATTCATACTCTGTTACATTACTGATTCAGTTATTGTACACTATGGCCAACAGGCAGTTGCCTGGGCCCTCAAAATGAAAGGGTAGTAGCAAAAATTCTGCTGTAGCTGGCACAGGTAGTAGCAGAAGAAGGGGTGTGGGTAGCAGCTGCCACAGCAACAGGCCAGAGTTGCCACTGTCATCCAGCAGTCGTGTTTTGACCAACATTTCAGCTGTACTACATCATCTCAGGTGACAACAGATACACACAGCCAAGAATCGGTGGGTTCCTCTGACACCACACTTAGTTTGCATGGCCCAGGAACAACCTCTGTGCCCTCACCTGTCCTGCAACTGCCTTCTTTTGTTTGCTGCTCCTTCTGCTCAGGAAGTAATGAATGCTGCTGATTATGCTCCATTTTTCAGTGAGGACAAGCTTAGAGGACAATCAACAGCTATGGGATAGCACAAACTTGGAGGAGAGGTCCATTGCGTCCTCCCTTAGGCGTGCAACTAGCGATGATGACAGTCGCATGGGAGCACGTGTTGCAAGCGGTCAGGGACATAGCAATGAGACTGGTGAGGGTGACATTAGTGACAAACAAACAGTAGTGGATGATGATGTAGCTGATCACACATGGGAGCTGGGTTATGAGGGGGTGTCCTCATCTTCATCAAGGGGTGAAGGTGGCAGCAGCTCCGTGAGACAGCAGCAGGGTGAAAACAGTGGGAGATCTGGATCCAAACAAGCCTGGGGTAGACTGTCTGCTACTCAGGAGCCTATCTGTCACCAAACAACTAGTGGTGCACGGGTTCATAAAGGTAGTGGTCAGCATGGAGTGTTGGGGGTAAAATGCCATACTCAGCAGTGTGGGAATTTTTTATCAAGTCTCTGGAGGACATTAGCAAGGCGGTATGCAGAATATGTGGGCAGAAGGTGAAGCACAGTCAGGGTGCAGGCATTATGGCCCTGTGTCAACACATACTGTAGAGCGTCACCATAAAGTGGCCTGGGAAAACTGTGGCACTAATGTAGTGGTACAACCTGCACCCTTTCTCCAGCAGTCAGAGCTCTTGAACCTCAGCAGAAGATAGCTATAGTTCCTTCCCATCATCTATTGCTCCTGATGCTCCTCCTCCTACTCCTCATCATGTTTTTCGACAGCAATCAATCACTGAGTAGTGTTGGGCTCGAATATTCGAATAGCAAATATTATTCGCGAATATCGGCACTTCGAGAATTCGCGAAAATCTAGAATATAGTGATATATATTCGTAATTTTAAATATTCTAGATTTTTTTTTCAACAGTAACCCCCCTTCTTGCTTGTGGGCCAATGAGAAGGTTGTGATGTCTTTGTCTGAGCTTAGAAACATCCCTAGCAACCAATAGGAAAGTTGCCTACCCCTTACTATACAGTCAGGTCCATAAATATTGAGACATCGACACAATTCAAAAATTTTTGGCTCTATCCACCACCACAATGGATTTGAAATGAAACAAACAAGATGTGCTTTAACTGCAGACTGTCAGTTTTAATTTGAAGATATTTACATCCAAATCAGGTGAACGGTGTAGGAATTACAACTCTTTGGTTGCTTTTGCAGTATGCTTTGGGTCATTGTCCATCTGCACTGTGCAGCGCTGTCCAATGAGTTCTGAAGCATTTGGCTAATTATGAGCAGATAATATTGCCCAAAACACTTCAGAATTCATCCTGCTGCTTTTGTCAGCAGTCACATCATTAATAAATACAAGAGAACCAGTTCCATTGGCAGCCATACATGCCCACTCCATGACACTACCACCACCATGCTTTACTGATGAGGTGCTATGCTTAGGATCATGAGCAGTTCCTTTCCTTCTCCATACTCTTCTCTTCCCATCACTCTGGTACAAGTTGATCTTGGTCTCATCTGTCCATAGGATGTTGTTCCAGAACTGTGAAGGCTTTTTTAGATGTGGTTTGGCAAATTCTAATCTGGCCTTCCTGTTTTTGAGGCTCACCAATGGTTTACATCTTGTGCTGAACCCTCTGTATTCACTCTGGTGAAGTCTTCTCTTGATTGTTGACTTTGACACACATACATCTACCTCCTGGAGAGTGTTCTTGATCTGGCCAACTCTTGTGAAGGGTGTTTTCTTCACCAGGGAAATAATTATTCGGTCATCCACCACAGTTGTTTTCTGTGGTCCCTCAGGTCTTTTGGTGTTGCTGAGCTCACCGGTGCATTCCTTCTTTTTAAGAATGTTCCAAACAGTTGTTTTGTCCATGCCTAATGTTTTTGCTATCTCTCTAATGGGTTTGTTTTGTTTTTTCAGCCTAATGATGGCTTGCTTCACTGATAGTGACAGCTCTTTGGATCTCATATTGAGAGTTGACAGCAACAGATTCCAAATGCAAATAGCACACTTGAAATTAACTCTGGACCTTTTATCTGCTCATTATAATTGGGGTAATGAGGGAATAACACACACCTGGCCATGGAACAGCTGAGAAGCTAATTGTCCCATTACTTTTGGTCCCTTAACAAGTGGGAGGCACATATACAAACTGTTGTACTTCCTACACCGTTCACCTGATTTGGATGTAAATACCCTCAAATTAAAGCTGACAGTCTGCAGTTAAAGCACATCTCGTTTGTTTCATTTCAAATCCATTGTGGTGGTGTATAGAGCCACAAATGTTAGAATTGTGTCGATGTCCCAATATTTATGGACCTGACTGTATAAGAACCTCCCCAGCAGCCCTTGTATGCAGTATTTTGCATATCTGAGAGAGAGAGAGAGAGAGAGAGAGAGAGCAGTATTATTGCTGTGCTCTGTGCTTTCCTGTGTCATTACATTAGATAGTTAGTTAGTTAGCTTATATATAATGCAGATAGTTAGTGGGAGATAGTTAGTGGGAGATACAATAGTCAGTGTAGGTTAGATAGTGATATAGGTTCTGCTGTTCATACATAAAGTACATACATAGTATAGTGCTGTGATGTCACAAGTTCACAACAATACTTAGTGCACCAATCACTAATAAGTAGTCAGACCCGTCAAAATGTAAAGTTACATGTATCGCGCCAAAATATTTGCATCATTGGTGCCGATTTCGCAATCGCGAATATATTGGAGCACTCTATCTGCATATAAAGCTATTGTAATGTTCTGCCGAGCCAACCATTTTCTCCAGTCTCAGGAAACTTCTACCAGCTTGAAAAATGTAGCTATAGTGACCAACACCTGTATTTCAAGCACATTACACAAATATTACATTGCTGATTTTTTGCGATCAAGAAAATAATCTCGAATTCTCGAATATATGACGAATATTCTACCAAATATTCGTGAAATATTGCAAATTCGAAAGCTGCCCCTGCCGCTCATCACTATCACTGAGGAGTTGGCAAAGAAACAGCAATATGTGTGCAGACATCCAACGGTACAGAAGCTGAACCTGCACCTAGCCAAGTTGCTTGCATTACAGTCCCTCTCTTTCCATATTGTGGAACATTTCAGAAAGCTGATGGTTTGTTCCCACCCAAGGTGGACAGTCCCAAGACTTCATTACTTCTCAAAAAAAGCTGTACAAGTCCTGAACACGTATGTTGAGCAGAAGGTGGGTCTTTCCCTGAGCCTGTTAGTAAAGTAAAATGGAGTTCCGCACTCTATTCGACAGTTGGGTGGTGTGGTGGGCGTATCCCACTTGCTGCAGGAAGGGTGGAGTTTAGTTGAGAGATAGTTGTAGTTTACCCCCTGCCAAGGGAGGGTTTGCAGCAGGTGCATGTCCCTGTTGGACAAGCCCTGCCTGGGCCAGCCAGAGCACCTTCAGCTCTTCTGGACATGGAGGCAGAAGCTGGAAGCTTCTGAAGCCAGGAGTAAAGTTCCCAGGACAAATCTAGAGACAGAACAGACCACAAAGTTTAAGTACAGCATAAAGAAGAAGCTGAGTTCTATAGCCAGCCTGTTAGCACAGCAGAGCCAGAGAGAAACTGACGTGGCAGAGAGGATTTTGCCTGCCACAGTTAATGTCAAAGCCTGCTGGGAACCAAGATAAAGTCTGTAAACTGTTTGGAGGAATATTTATTCAAGTAAAGTTTGCTGTTCCATTATATATAAGGTCTGGACTCAATAATTTCTTCAAATCCCTCAACTATTCCCCCTATTTGCTCTGCTTCGGACGACAACCCCTGGGGTCCAGCGTATCCACGTAGGAGCACGGTGACACATGGACAACATGTTAAGGGACATTTAGGCCACCCTACACCACTCTGACATTCCTAAACTTGAGTACCATCTCCTACAGCATCACTAAAAAGGGGCCCTGTGCCCTTGTTGCTTCACTGCAACTGGCGTCACGACAATTACACTAAAAAGGGACCCCTTGCCGCTGTCGTTGCATTGCATATAGGTCCAGGAATTCTCTACCGAACAAGGTGGTTTATCTGCCCAATTGACAGGAGAGGAGCAGAAGGAGCATGAGGAGTTAGAGGAGCTAGAGGATGACGATGGAGACAACACAGATGACCCTGACAGGCTGTGGCTACATGCAGTGGAGATGTAGGCAGGGAATCCCTACGAGTCCCTTGCGCAAATGGCCACATGCTGAGTTGCTTGTGTAGTGACAGCTACATTATCACAATTCTGGGGGGATGACTACTGGTCCAAAATGGGGGGCCTTTTTATTCATCTTATGATGAAAAACTCATCTACTTTGTAGTCAGTTGGTCACTAGTGTTGATCGCGAATATTCGAATTGCGAATTTTTATCTTGAATATCAGCACTTCGGGAATTCGCGAATATTTAGAATATAGTGATATATATTCGTAATTTTGAATATTCTAGATTTTTTTTTAATCGGTACACATGATCCCTCCCTGCTTCTAGCTTGTGGGCCAATGAGAAGGCTGCAATATCTTTGACTTTAGGAGTAGTGTTGATTGCGAATTTTCGTAATGCAAATTTTTGTAATGAGAATTTTCGTAATGCAAATTTTTGTAATGAGAATCAATGAGATCGTGAAAACTGAGATCCGATGGTATATTTTAACCCCCAGGCATTCCCATGGTGACGGGGACTCTTGTCGGGGAGGAGTATGCCAAAGTGGAACAACTGTACAGATTTAAGAAAAAAAAAGACAAATATTCTAAAAAATGAATATATCAGACTGGTATAAAGGTCTGTGTGGCGCATTGCTTATAGCACAGACCTGTCACTTACCAGTAGGAGGAGCGCCCGGCCGGTCACAGACATCGCAGCTCGCAGGTAAGTATAATGCTTCTAAAAATTGATAAGTAACCATGGCACCCAGGACTGCAGTAGCATCCTGGTTGCCATGGTTCCTGATCGGAGCCCCAGCGATTAAACTGGGACTCCGATCGGTACTCTCCGCTGCCACCAATGATAGGGGGGTAGATTTTAATTAGGAGGGGAAGGGAGGGGGGGCCCACTGGCAACCAATGAATCTACAGTACTACAGGGGAGGGTGGGCCGGCCGCACTGGCCACCAATGTGTTAACTACAGGGGAGGGAGGGGGGCCGGCCGCACTGGCCACCAATGTGTTAAATACAAGGGAGGGAGGGGGGCCCACTGGCCACCAATGAATTTAAAACTGGGGAGGGAGGGGGGTCTGCCCCCTCCTGCCTGGCAGCACATGATATCTTACAGGGGGCTATGATACGCACAACGGTGCATTTTCCGATTTTTCCACGGACCCATTGAAAGTCAATGGGTCAGCGAAAAAAAAAAGGAAAACGGCACAACGGCCACGGGTGCACACAACGGTCGTGTGCATGAGGCCTTACGGTGAGTATTTTGCATCACGATTTGATCATGATTTGGAAGCCAAAAGCAGGAACATGTGGAAAGAAAGGAAGAAAAGAAAACAGCAGGGATTAAGAAGGAAGTTAAAGAAAGCTGAAAATAAGAAAAAGGTTTGTTTAGTGAAAGTGAACAAAGTCAATCAATGAAAATAGTGGATCAGTAATACTTTTGAAAAAGAAATGCACAACGAAGAGATGCTGAAAGAACTATAAAAAGGTAATAGATAAAGGGATTAGTTTGTGAAGTTTATTTGGCAGAGTGAAGGCTCTTTTGAGATAAAACAGATTTCAGTTTTATGATCTGTTTATGATCTTTTATGATCTGTGTTCACTAGTGATGAGCGGCAGGGGTGATATTCGAATTCGCGATATTTTGCGAATATTTTGTAGAATATATAAAAAATGATGAATATTCTAAAAAATGAATATATAACACTACATCGAATATAGTGCTATATATTCCTTTTTGACTCATGCCTGTATTGATCGCGTAATATTCGCATATTACGCAATCATTACATTGCCGATTTTTCGAGTAAAAAAAAATGGCGAATATTCAAAAAACTAATATATAGCACTATGTTTAAAATATTTATGAATTCTCGAAGTTGCGATATTCGCGATAAATATTCGTAATTCGAATATTCCCGCTCAACACTAGTGTTCACCCGTTTGATCAAGAAGATGTACCTAATGAAATATCAGTTTCATTGGATATACCAAATAGTGTTTTGATGGTCCAAGCATACTATACTTTGTAAGGTGGTATAAGAATGGATAATTGATGTGATGGTTTTTGTTTTGTTATGAACAGTATTTGATTTTCTTTTATTGTTTTGCTATTAAAGTTAACATTTTGGGAAAAAAATAAAACAGGGAAATCAGTGCTTTTTCATAATAAGATTTTCCTCTGGTGGTAGCTTTGAGTTGTTTAATCAGTGTTTTTTCATAAAGGAAAGCTAATTTGCATACCTTTTGAGTTTCTAGGAAAGGCATACAAAAAAGCTTTTCTTCCAAAAAAAGAAAACAAAAACAAAAAAAAACACTAAGCCTTTCTGATTTCAGTAGAATTAAGACATGCTAGTTTACATATATTTTTCCCAGAAACACAGGGCAGCTTTGGCTGGACTACAATACTCCTCATGGATACTAGATGGTCTCTTAAATGAGAAAAGGCAGAACCCGACAAAGGTTACTCAGCTAACGAGAGCAATTTGCTCTTGAGACACTCAGTTTTCTTCAGGGGTCAAGTCCTGGGAAAAAAAGTGTGGGAACTCACCCAAGATCCACTGCAACCCCCCCGCACCCCCCCCGAAAAAAAATAATATATTTCGCTGAAAAATATATTTCGTCAGTGCCTCTCATCACCCCCCCGTCAGTGCCTCTCATCAGCCCCCCCGTCAGTGCCTCTCATCAGCCCCCCCCATCAGTGCCTCTTCATCAGCCCCCCCCCCGTCAGTGCATCTCCATCAGCCCCCCCGTCAGTGCCTCTCCATCAGCCCCCCCGTCAGTGCCTCTCCATCAGCCCCCCCGTCAGTGCCTCTCATCAGCCCCCCCGTCAGTGCCTCTCATCAGCCCCCCCGTCAGTGCCTCTCCATCAGCCCCCCCATCAGTGCCTCTCCATCAGCCCAAAAAAATATATATTTCGCTGAAAAATATATTTTGTCAGTGCCTCTCATCACCCCCCCTGTCAGCCCCCCTGTCAGTGCCTCTCATGAGTGCCTCTCATCAGCCCCCCCGTCAGTGCCTCTCATCAGCCCCCCCGTCAGTGCCTCTCATCAGCCCACCCGTCAGTGCCTCTCATCAGCCCCCCGTCAGTGCCTCTCATCAGTGCCTCTCATCAGCCCCCCCCGTCAGTGCCTCTCATCAGCCCCCCGTCAGTGCCTCTCATCAGTGCCTCTCATCAGCCCCCCCCGTCAGTGCCTTTCCATCAGCCCCCCCGTCAGTGCCTCTCCATCAGCCCAAAAAAATATATATTTCGCTGAAAAATATATTTCGTCACTGCCTCTCATCACCCCCCCCCGTCAGCCCCCCCTGTCAGTGCCTCTCATGAGTGCCTCTCATCAGCCCCCCGTCAGTGCCTCTCATCAGCCCCCCGTCAGTGCCTCTCATCAGCCCCCCGTCAGTGCCTCTCATCAGCCCCCCGTCAGTGCCTCTCATCAGTGCCTCTCATCAGCCCCCCCTGTCAGTGCCTCTCATCAGCCCCCCCGTCAGTGCCTCTCCATGAGCCCCCCGTCAGTGCATCTCCATCAGCCCCCCCGTCAGTGCCTCTCATCAGCCCCCCCGTCAGTGCCTCTCATCAGTGCCTCTCATCAGCCCCCCCGTCAGTGCCTCTCCATCAGCCCCCCCGTCAGTGCCTCTCCATCAGCCCCCCCGTCAGTGCCTCTCCATCAGCCCCCCCGTCAGTGCCTCTCCATCAGCCCAAAAAAATATATATTTTGCTGAAAAATATATTTCGTCAGTGCCTCTCATCACCCCCCCCGTCAGCCCCCCTGTCAGTGCCTCTCATGAGTGCCTCTCATCAGCCCCCCCGTCAGTGCCTCTCATCAGCCCCCCGTCAGTGCCTCTCATCAGCCCCCCCGTCAGTGCCTCTCATCAGCCCCCCGTCAGTGCCTCTCATCAGTGCCTCTCATCAGCCCCCCCGTCAGTGCCTCTCATCAGCCCCCCCGTCAGTGCCTCTCCATCAGCCCCCCCGTCAGTGCCTCTCCATCAGCCCCCCCGTCAGTGCCTCTCCATCAGCCCAAAAAAATATATATTTTGCTGAAAAATATATTTCGTCAGTGCCTCTCATCACCCCCCCGTCAGCCCCCCTGTCAGTGCCTCTCATGAGTGCCTCTCATCAGCCCCCCCGTCAGTGCCTCTCATCAGCCCCCCGTCAGTGCCTCTCATCAGCCCCCCCGTCAGTGCCTCTCATCAGTGCCTCTCATCAGCCCCCCCGTCAGTGCCTCTCATCAGCCCCCCCGTCAGTGCCTCTCCATCAGCCCCCCCGTCAGTGCCTCTCCATCAGCCCCCCCGTCAGTGCCTCTCATCAGCCCCCCCCGTCAGTGCCTCTCCATCAGCCCCCCCCGTCAGTGCCTCTCCATCAGCCCCCCCGTCAGTGCCTCTCCATCAGCCCCCCCGTCAGTGCCTCTCC
>NC_053392.1:72271480-72291480 GCF_905171765.1 Bufo bufo | reverse complement strand
GAGCGGGGTACCTCCCGAAATCCCTCTCAAAAACCAAAGATGCGTGCCTATCATACTGGCACCTCTTGAGCAAAGATTTCACCCTGGAGATATCCTCGGCTACCCCCAGTCGAGACCAAATGCTCAAGCTTCTCCTCAAGCCCTGGTACAGGCGGTACCTGTCCAGGGACCTGAGGCTCGAGAGCTGGCGGAAGAACTTGGTCACCCGATCTTTGAATATCTCCCACCACTCTGACTTACTATCACAGAGGTCCAGAAGCGACACCTGGTCCTGAAGAAAATCCTCAAAGGATTGTCTCACCTCTGCTTCCTCCAGGAGGGCCGAATTCAGCTTCCAATACCTCTTCCCATGCGGGGGGATTCTGCAATGTTCAGAGAAAACATAATTAACAGTGATCGGAGAATTCTACCTCCACAACCTTTAAAGGTGAGAAAATAGCCTCCTCCTTTAAATAAAACCTATCTATTCTAGGACCTAACGTTACTACCCCCTATGGTATGTGAATCCCGTGCGGCCTGGGGTATGCCTAATGTGGACATCCACCAGGCGAGCCTCACTAGCTATACTATTAAGGGAAATGCTATCATAAGCCAGCGGTCTCTGGCGCCTCCTCTATCCTGGGGTCTCGTGATGGCATTGAAATCCCCTCCCAAAGACAACCCTGCCGGCTTGAAAAAAGAAAAGGCTTGATCCTCATGAGAGGCTTTTCCTCTCCCGCTTAGAATTGGGGCCCATAAATATTAATCAAGCGGAGCTCTTGCCCCTCATGAGGACATCCAAGATCAAACACCCTCCCCATTTCTAACTCGCTATTATCCGTCGGCTTTCAAACCGGTGCGGTAAAAAGGACCGCCACTCCGCTTACGGCTCAGCCGCAAGAAGACAGTATGAGGGCCCAGATCTCCACTCCCTCCTCGCCTTATGAACCGCTGCCAAATCTGACAGCCCTGGTCTCCTGCAAAAACAAAATGTCAGCTTCAATAAGCTGAAAAAATCGAAGGCTGCATAGCGAGCCGCATCCGACTTGATGCTGGCGACATTAATGGTCGCCAGAGTCAGCAGAGTGGGTGCCCGCCATACAGGATGATCGAGTTAGATGTCCTTCTTCCTTCCACCCCTCCAGGGGCTATCCTCCAAGGCAGTGCGCCCTCTCTTGAGGGAGACAGTGGTGTCCATCCTTCTGGCACCACTGTCCGCCCCCAGCGCACCACCCTTGGCTTTCTCAGTTCCCCGAACCCCTTCCTGCCTCCTCTCCTGAGGACCTTACATCCCCACCGAGAGAGGGGCGCGGGGCCCCCTAAAGGCTCTCCCTCCTGCTCTCCGGTACCCCACCTATGACCTCTTCCCCAGATTAAGAAGAGGCGGCGATCTCATCCAAAGTGAGATACCGGTTGGAAAGCTCCAGAGGGGAGCCAGTTGCACCTTCCTTGGCCACTCTGGTCGAGCTTCTTGTTTTGGTCAGTCGTTTCCCTTTGATGTTCTCTGGCTCAGTCCCACTACCCTCTGCAGCACTTTCGTAGTAAGAGGACTGAGCCACCTCATCCAGTTCCAGTCTCATGATTCTGCCCTCAGTTCGCTGCCCCCTGGGGGTCTCCGATCCTCTACGGAGGCCACCGCTTGGGAAGGGGCAGGCATCACCTCAGAACGGGGATCCACCTGTTCCCTTTCCTCCTGGCGCTTCTCCCTCCGCCTCTGCCTAGACGGACCCGTTTTTTGTTCTTCACAGACCCCTGACCTCTACTGCCTCTGCCAGCACCTGCCTCAGCAGTGGCGGGTCTCCCGGCCCGCCACCGCCTGAGCCGGGCTGCATTGGCCTGAGAGAGGGGACAACGACTAAACGGGTGTCCTAAGACACCACACAGGTTGCAACCTAATCTGCTGCTCACAAGATGCGGCCAGATGACCTAACCCCCCGCACAAAGCGCACTTCTGCTCTGGGCAGCTGGCGCTGAAGTGAGAGGGGCTGCCGCACTTATGGCAGAGCTTAGGTTGCCCCCTGTAAAAAACCAGGATCCTGTCACGGCCGATGAAGGCAGATGACGGAATGTGGGAAACCGAACCTCTAGATTCTTCAATTTAATGTTGAAGGTCCAGGCGCCCGACCAGATGCCAAACTCATCCAGGTTTTTTTTCTGGGACACCCCTGGACGTCCCCGTACCGAACTCAACCAGGTCAAGATGTCCGCCACAGAAGTGAATCGTTACGGGTAAGAACGGTCACCTTCTTCACCTCATTCTGGCGGGTCACGGGCAAGCCCGGAAACCGCGCCAGTTCCGGCATGTTCTTCACCAGCTGGTATCCGGACCAGAAAAGCTCAAGGCCTCTGACGGACAAAACTGATGTCGAACTCCTTGGAACCAAAACGGATGTATCAAGGCGAAGATGTCAGCCACCTTGAAACCCCATCCCAAACAGGAGCTCTGCGACCCTCTTTCTAGTAGGGCACGCATCATCACTTCCCCATTTGAGACAGACTACATTCGTCTAGCCCCAGGGCGGTTGTGGGTGAAGACCAGTTGGTCTCGCCCCTTCTCTGCTCTCGGAAGGCCCTTAGTCCAAACCTATCTATCAGAAGGATAGATCAACATTCTCACCCTCTACTATGATGGAGCTTTCCCCCTTTTTGAGGGCCTCCCAGGCAGTCGCCGCTGCAAGTCACCAGAACCAGACTCAGGAAATGAGGAAGCAATGAGGACAAACCCCCCCTCCACCCCTGCGGCAGCCAGCCACCTCGGCATAACTTCTGCCCGGGCGCCACCCCCACAGGAGGGGCAGCCGGACGCCCCCCCCCTCCCCCACTGTACTAGACTGTACTGCACCAGACCCCACCAGGGGGGCGACAACAGGAGCCCCAGCACTTGTTCAGCGGCTAAAAACCGAAACTCCCGCAGCCCCCCCCCACCAGGGCCAGGCGCAGCTTCCCTACTCTTCTTAACTGTTGTTTCAATTCTTTTTGCTAAATCTATCAAAAATGCAGTTACATTGTTTTTTCCTGGGGGGGGGGAAATTCCCCCTACTAGTCCCTCAAGGGGCCAGAGGGACCGCAGGGGCACCAGCCAACCCACGGGGACCACCAGCGGCCCGCAGAGCCACCACTGGCCCCCCAGCCGACACCCCCCCCGGCCCCCCCAGCCCCAGGAGGACACCTGGCCTACCCTCTGGAGAGGAAAGAACCCCTTTTTCAGGGGTCCCCACCACCTCCAGAGCTGGAGACTCCAGACTCACTGCTGGGCCAGTGACAACCATTTTGGCTTCAGCCATATTTATTTCTTTATATATTTTATATTTGCCTTATTCTTGCTCTTCCTCCAACCTGGACACTGGTGGTGCCAACAACCCTGTTTGGCACCCCATATCCTCCGAGCCGGAGGAAACAGGGGAGGAGGGCAATGCCCCCCGTCCTGACGTACCTCTCCACCGTCCCCAGGAGAGTACCCCTGCTTTTCCTTTCCTGAGGGCTGCCACCCTGCTGCCCCCCAGCCTCTCCAGTCTTTCTCAATGAATACATTTACGTTTGGCAGGCATTTTCAGCCACTTCCCTCCTCAGAGCTGAGAGCGCGCCCGGACACGCCCCCAGCAACGCCCCCAAACAGCAGGAGCATCACCAGAGGCACCCGCCCAGACACACCCCCCAGCCGCAACACTGCAGGGAGGAGGATCGCGCCCAGGAGCGCACCCGGGCACGCCCCCAGCAACGCCCCCAACAACAAGAGCATCACCAGGCGCGCGCCCAGACACGCCCCCAGCCCCCCCCCCACCCCCGGCCACCCCCCCACCCCCGCCACAATATCACAAGGAGGAGGACCGTGCCCAGGAGCGCACACAGACGCGCCCCCAGCACCATCCAAACCCACAGAGACAGCGCCAGGAACGCCCCCGGGCACGCCCCCAGCCACGCCCCCCGCCGCATCTCCGCTCCCGATCCCCACTGCGAACAAACAGCAGGGACCGAGGAAGCATCACCATGAGTGGGAGGGACGGCCAGTCCGTCGCACCGCCCCAGCACCACCCTACACATCGGGGCGGCGGACAGGCCGGCCTCTATCACGGGAGCAAGCCCCTGCACCAAGCCACCCCCCCCTCCCACAGGGGAGTGACCCACAGTGCAGGAGGCTCCCGATTGGCCACCATTGCCCATAGTGTCCTCCATGAGGCAGTAATGCCGATATCCACCATCTTTTGTTCCCTTATTCCCGTGCTCTGACACCACAGTCAGACCCGGGATGTCTTCTTACCAATGCACGTCTGGCATGGACTTTTCAGCCCCCGTCAGAAGCGGCACATAGATGTATTTAGTCTCTTTGGCTTTTGCTTTCTTTTCCTTTTTTCTTTCTCTTTTCCCTTTTTCTTTCTCCTGCCCTATCTTCTAGGAGGCTCATCCCAAAGACAAAGCTCCCTCAGCTCCATTGGGGACTCCAGCATCCGGATTTCCTCCAGGAGCCCTCCGTTTCACCACTACTGCTCTCAAAGTCCTCATCCTCGGGACAGAGAGGCAGTCCTGCTTGTTCAGCAGTAACATACTATAGTCCCTATGGTACAGGCAGCTGGGAACCGAGAGGGGGAGCTGGTGCAGGCTCAGGCACAACGACGGGGGAGTGACAGACATGTGCGAAACAGGTGTTTCACCCAGCACACTATCCTCCTCCCCACATCTCCTCTCACACCGCTCCCTCTCTTTTCCTTCATAGCGAGGAATCTCTCCTCATTCTGTATTTTTTCCATAAAGGGCCCGCTCTCTTTATCAAAGCCTCCCTTTTTTCCTCAAACATATTAATCTCCACTTTAGCTCCCTAATCCTCTGTGATATAGGGAGCCTTTTCTTGCTTGACATGTTGTTTGCTTTAATCCTCTGCAATCCAAGCTCCCTGGCTCAGGATTTTGAGGTGCCGCACCCAGGCTCCTTGATTTCACGGAGGTGGAACGCCACACGGGAGCTGTAGGTGGGGGTGGACTCCCCCTTCCCGCCGGGACCCCCAACCTACTGGGACGGCACCTCTCCAGCCCCAGCAGGCCTCCCAATCTCTTTCTGGAAGCTCCAGGTCCTCAGGGGGGACTTGGTCGCTGCTGCCACGGTCTGATCTTCTTCTCCCCCTCGCCTCCGCCAATTCGGGTCGCGCACGGACTCCCTGCCTCCGCCCTGACCCCGACAGGGGAGCAGGGTACCTCTCCTTGGAGGACATGGCCGCAGGACCCTGCCAACTCCCTAGGGAGAGGCAGGGCCTGGGCTGGGGAGAAAGATGGTAACTTCTCCCCACAAGCCTGGTTCCGCCCAGGGGATTCAGATGAAAATAAAATCCCCTGGGCCTTGCTGCTTCTGGAGGCTCAGGAGCTCCAAACAGCCACACCCTTCCTCCTCTGCTGCTGGAGCTACACTGAATTACCGCGGCTGCTGGCACCAGACTTGCCCTCCAATAGATCCTCGTTAAAGGATTTAAAGTGTACTCATTCCAATTACAGGGCCTCGAAAGAGTCCTGTATTGTTATTTTTCGTCACTACCTCCCCGAGTCGGGAGTGGGTAATTTGCGCGCCTGCTGCCTTCCTTGGATGTGGTAGCCGTTTCTCAGGCTCCCTCTCCGGAATCGAACCCTGATTCCCCGTTACCCGTGGTCACCATGGTAGGCGCAGAAAGTACCATCGAAAGTTGATAGGGCAGACATCCGAATGGATCGTCGCCGTCACGGGGACGTGCGATCGGCCCGAGGTTATCTAGAGTCACCAAAGCGGCCGGGGAGAGCGGCGGCGGGCGGGAATCGGGGAGGACGAGACCACCCCGCCCGCGGGCCCCCGCCGCGCCAGGGCCCCCGGATTGGTTTTGGTCTGATAAATGCACGCATCCCTGGGGAGTCAGCGCTCGTCGGCATGTATTAGCTCTAGAATTACCACAGTTATCCAAGTAACGGTTGGAGCGATTCAAAGGACCATAACTGATTTAATGAGCCATTCGCAGTTTCACTGTACGGCCGTGCGTACTTACACGTGCATGGCTTACTCTTTGAGACAAGCATATGCTATGGCAGGATCAACAGGTAGGCGACGGAGCGAGGACGGGGGCGGTTTCCGGAGAAACCCGCGCCCCCGGTGCGGAGAGGGAGGAGGAGGCGGACGGAAAGATCCGGAGTCTGACCCGAACGCCCCTGAAGGGCCGAGCGCGGCCCTCTTCCTCCCCCTTCCTTGCCGCTGAGAGCAGAGGAGCAGACGAGGGCGGTGGGGGGTGAGAGGGAAGGAGGTGTATCCGGAGGACGAGGAGAAGAAGCCCCCAGGGCCGAGGCCCCGGGGACGGGTCGCTGCCTCTCGGGGTGCTCCTTGTCTACCCGCTTTCAACCCTGTAGTCTCTCTCTCTGGCATAGACTCAGGGCTATGCGGCGCGGGTGATCCCTGCCCGGTGGGCGGGTTCAACCCGCCGTGGGGGTCGCCAAAGAGTGGGGCCCGACAGCAGAGAAGGGCACGCAGCCGCCGCGCTGGGGGGACGCCGCGGGGACGACGGGGTTTATGGGGAGCGGCAGAGGGCAGACACCCCCACGCTTCCCTTAGGCCCGAAGAAATCGGGTGACTGGGGAGCGGCGGAGGGCGTACGACCCAAGCGTCCTTAGGCCCGGGAGGTCCTCCCGCAGCGAGACAGCGCGACTTCGGGCGCCTTTTCTCCGGAAGTACGGGCGTACGGGTGTCGACGGCAGAGAAGACACGCAGCCGTCGAGCGGAGGGCGCCGCGGGAAAGGAAACGGCCCGCCCGGGTTACTGGGGAGCGGCGGAGGGCAGACACCCCTCGCATCCCTTAGGCCCAAAATAAATCGGGTCGCTGGGGAGCGGCGGAGGGCGTACGAACCCACGCGTCCCTTAGGCCCAGGAGGCTGTCCTCCCTTGGTGAGACCGCAAGACTTCAAACGTGTTTCTTCTGCCACCTTCGGGTGTCGACCGCAGAGAAGACGTGCCTCCGCCACACGGGGAACGCCGCACGGGGACGGAACGAACCCAGGTTACTGGGGAGTGACAGAGGGCAGACACCACCTACGCGTCCCTTAGGCCCGAAACAAATCGGGTGACTGGGGAGGCGGCGGAGGGCGTACAACCCACGCATCCCTTAGGCCCAGGAAGGCCCTCCCGTGGCGAGACCGCACGGTTTCAAACACATTTTCCTGCCCATTCGGGTGTCGACCGCAGAGAAGATGTGCCGCCGCACGGGGCGCACCGCAGGGATGGAACAACTCGGGTTACTGGGGAGAGGCAGAGGGCAGACACCCCACGCATCCCTTAGGCCCGAAATAAATCGGGTCGCTGGGGAGCGGCGGAGGGCATACAAACCCACGCGTCCCTTAGGCCCAGGAGGCTGTCCTCCCGTGGTGAGACCGCAAGACTTCAAACATGTTTCTTCTGCCCCTTCGGGTGTCGACCGCAGAGAAGACGTCCCTCCGCCGCACGGGGAACGCCGCATGGGGACGGAACGAACCCGGGTTACTGGGGAGTGACAGAGGGCAGACACCACCTACGCGTCCCTTAGGCCCGAAACAAATCGGGTGACTGGGGAGGCGGCGGAGGGCGTACGACCCACGCATCCCTTAGGCCCAGGAAGGCCCTCCCATGGCGAGACCGCACGGTTTCAAACACATTTTCCTGCCCGTTCGGGTGTTTGGGTGTCGACCGCAGAGAAGATGTGCCGCCGCACAGGGGGGCCGCACCGCAGGGACGGAACGACTCGGGTTACTGGGGAGAGGCAGAGGGCAGACACCCCACGCATCCCTTAGGCCCGAAACTAATCGGGTCGCTGGGGAGCGGGCGGAGGGCGTAGACCCAGCGTCCCTTAGGCCCGGGAGGTCCTACCGCGGTGAGACCGCGCGATTACAGACGCCTATTTTCTGCCCGTTCGGAGCGAGCTCGACAGGACAGCCAGAGGGGTTCCCCCCCCCCCAAGCAATCCACCCCCCCGGCCGCAGGAGCTGGGCGAGGGGAGGTCGCACGGAATGAGGGGACCGCACGAGCGCCGCGACACACAGCGTACGAACCGGGCTAGAAGGAGAGGGGACACACTCGCCATATGCCGGCACGGACTCCCAAAGTCCGGCCCGAGCGAGGGTCCTACACGCGGGTCACGACAAGCCAAATCGATCAAGGGTGGAGAAAGCAGGGGGAAGGAGTGGGGGACTCCTGCCCAGGCCCCTGGAAACTGCCGGTGGGATGCGTCCACCCAGTTCACTCCCCTGGGCCTCTCTACCTTCTTCCGGGAGGTGTTGGAAAGGGGGGCCCCCTTTCGTGTCACATGCCGCTGAGACCCAGGGGTGTCGAGCCGTCCTGCCCAGCCCCTGGAACTGCTGTCGGTATGCGACGGCCAGGTTCGATCTCATAGCTGGTTCTCTCGCTCAAACCAACAAAGTCCATCTTTCTACCTTCTCTGGCCGGCGGGAGGAGTGTGGGACTCCTGCCCAGGCCCCTCGAACTGCCGGTGGGATGCCCCCACCCAGTTCGCTCCCCTGGGCCTCTCTACCTTCTTCCGGGAGGTGTTGGAAAGGGGGGCCCCCTTTTGTGTCACATGCCGCTGAGACCCAGGGGTGTCGAGCCGTCCTGCCCAGCCTCTGGAACTGCTGTCGGTAAGAGACAGCCAGGTTCGATCTCATAGCTGGTCCTCTCGCTCAAACCGTCAAACCGACAAAGTCTACCTTCTCTTGCCGGCGGGAGGAGTGTGGGACTCCTGCCCAGGCCCCTGGAACTGCCGGTGGGATGCGCCCCCACCCAGTTCGCTCCCCTGGGGCTCTCTACCTTCTTCCGGGAGGTGTTGGAAAGGGGGGCCCCCTTTAGTGTCACATGCCGCTGAGACCCAGGGGTGTCGAGCCGTCATGCCCAGGCTCTGGAACTGCTGACGGTTATGAGACGGCCAGGTTCGATCTCATAGCTGGTTCTCTCGCTCAAACCAACAAAGTCCATCTTTCTACTTCTCTGGCCGGCGGGAGGTGTGTGGGACTCTGCCCAAGGCCCTGGAACTGCCGGTGGGATGCGCCCACCCAGTTCGCTCCCCTGGGCCTCTCTACCTTCTTCCGGGAGGTGTGGAAAAGGGGGCCCCCTTTCGTGTCACATGACGCTGAGACCCAGGGGTGTCGTGCCGTCATGCCCAGGCTCTGGAACTGCTGTCGGTATGAGACGGCCAGGTTCAGATCTCATAGCTGGTTCTCTCGCTCAAACCAACAAATTGTATCTTTCTACCTTCTCTTGCCGGAGGGAGGAGAGGGGGTCTCGTGCCCAGGCCCGTCGAACTGCCGGTGGGATGCGCCCACCCAGTTCGCTCCCCTGGGCCTCTCTACCTTCTTCCGGGAGGTGTTGGAAAGGGGGGCCCCCTTTCGTGTCACATGCCGCTGAGACCCAGGGGTGTCGAGCCCTCATGCCCAGCCTCTGGAACTGCTGTCGGTAAGAGACAGCCAGGTTCGATCTCATAGCTGGTCCTCTCGCTCAAACCATCAAACCGACAAAGTCTACCTTCTCTTGCCGGCGGGAGGAGCGAGGAACTCCTGCCCAGGCCCGTCGAACTGCCAGTGGGATGCGCCCACCCAGTTCGCTCCCCTTGGCCTCTCTACCTTCTTCCGGGAGGTGTTGGAAAGGGGGGCCCCCTTTCGTGTCACATGCCGCTGAGACCCAGGGGTCTCGAGCCGTCATGCCCAGCCTCTGGAACTGCTGTCGGTAAGAGACAGCCAGGTTCGATCTCATAGCTGGTCCTCTCGCTCAAACCTTCAAACCGACAAAGTCTACCTTCTCTTGCCGGCGGGAGGAGCGAGGAACTCCTGCCCAGGCCCGTCGAACTGCCGGTGGGATGCGCCCACCCAGTTCGCTCCCCTTGGCCTCTCTACCTTCTTCCGGGAGGTGTTGGAAAGGGGGGCCCCCTTTCGTGTCACATGCCGCTGAGACCCAGGGGTCTCGAGCCGTCATGCCCAGCCTCTGGAACTGCTGTCGGTAAGAGACAGCCAGGTTCGATCTCATAGCTGGTCCTCTCGCTCAAACCTTCAAACCGACAAAGTCTTCCTTCTCTTGCCGGCGGGAGGAGCGAGGAACTCCTGCCCAGGCCCGTCGAACTGCCGGTGGGATGCGCCCACCCAGTTCGCTCCCCTTGGCCTCTCTACTTCTTCCGGGAGGTGTTGGAAAGGGGGGCCCCCTTTCGTGTCACATGCCGCTGAGACCCAGGGGTCTCGAGCCGTCATGCCCAGCCTCTGGAACTGCTGTCGGTAAGAGACAGCCAGGTTCGATCTCATAGCTGGTCCTCTCGCTCAAACCGTCAAACCGACAAAGTCTACCTTCTCTTGCCGGCGGGAGGAGCGAGGAACTCCTGCCCAGGCCCGTCGAACTGCCGGTGGGATGCGCCCACCCAGTTCGCTCCCCTTGGCCTCTCTACCTTCTTCCGGGAGGTGTTGGAAAGGGGGGCCCCCTTTCGTGTCACATGCCGCTGAGACCCAGGGGTCTCGAGCCGTCATGCCCAGCCTCTGGAACTGCTGTCGGTAAGAGACAGCCAGGTTCGATCTCATAGCTGGTCCTCTCGCTCAAACCGTCAAACCGACAAAGTCTACCTTCTCTTGCCGGCGGGAGGATCGAGGGGCTCCTGCCCAGGCCCCGTGGGACCACCGGGGGGGGACAACTACACCGGATTCACCCTCCTCGGTCGCCCGCTTCCGAATAGCAAGTCCCCCTTACCCTTTTGTGGAGAAAGGGCCGGGGTGGGGGACTCCTTCCCGGGCCTCTGGAACTGCTGGCGGGATGCGCCCCTCGACTCCATCCCCTTGTCATGGTACTCTCTATCTCTCTCTCTCTCTCCAAATAAAATGACAAAGTCCACACGCTTCTCTGTGCCGGCGGGAGGAGTGGGGGACTCCTACCCAGGCCCCTGGAACTGCTGGTGGGATGTGACCACACAGTTCACACCCCCGGAGCCTCTCTACCTTCTTCTCGGCCCCCTTAGGGGCTGGGAAGCCGAGACTTGAAGGACTTGTAGAGGGGGACTTGTGCTCAGAGCGGCGCGACACACAGCGTCGAACCCGGGCTAGAAGGGAGAGGGGACACTCTCGCCGTAAGCCGGCACGGACTCCAAAGTCCGGCCGAGCGAGGGTCCCTACCCGCCGGGTCGCGACATGCCAAATCGATCTAGGGTGGAGGAGGTTCGCACAGACAACAAGATCCGAGGGTGGAGAAAGCAGAAGGGAGGAGTGGGGGACTCCTACCCAGGCCCCTGGAACTGCTGGTGGGATGTGAACACAGTGTTCACCCCCTGGAGCCTCTCTACCTTCTTCTCGGCCCCCCCTTCGGCGCTAGGAAGCCGAGACTTGCAGGGCTGGTAGAAGGGGGACTTGGGCTCTGAGAGGAGACCTCCGGCTTGTCTGTACCACCTTCCCTCTGGGAATGGCAGAGGGGGGAAATCAGAAATTCTTACCCGCCTACGGTGCTCCTTTCCTGGGCAGACATTTCCAAAAATCCCCCCTGAATCTGAGGAAGTCTTGCCTCCCAGCCAACACCTCTGATGTCATGGAACTGATGGTGGGATCAAATCACCCTGTCCACCCCCCAGGGTC
This sequence comes from Bufo bufo, assembly GCF_905171765.1. NCBI lineage: Eukaryota > Metazoa > Chordata > Amphibia > Anura > Bufonidae > Bufo > Bufo bufo. The sequence continues at coordinate 72,279,943 of NC_053392.1, read as the reverse complement.
TCTCTACCTTCTTCCGGGAGGTGTTGGAAAGGGGGGCCCCCTTTCGTGTCACATGCCGCTGAGACCCAGGGGTCTCGAGCCGTCCTGCCCAGCCTCTGGAACTGCTGTCGGTAAGAGACAACCAGGTTTGATCTCATAGCTGGTTCTCTTTCTCAAAACGGCCAAACGGACATACTTATGGAAGTTCAGAACGGCGGGGCAAAATCGCAAAATGTTACCCGATTTGACTTCCATAGCCCCTGGATACATTTTGCACAAAGTCCCCCTGAATCATGGAAGTTCAGCCCAGCGGCCCCCTTTCAAGGTAGGGATCCCAGACTTGCAGGGATGGTAGAAGGGGACTTGGGCTCCAAGAGGAGACCTCCAGCTTGTCTGTACCACCTTCCCTCCGGGAATGGCAGAGGGGGGAAATCAGAAATTCTTACCCGCCTACGGTGCTCCTTTCCTGGGCAGACATTTCCAAAAATCCCCCCTGAATCTGAGGAAGTCTTGCCTCCCAGCCAACACCTCGGATGTCATGGAACTGATGGTGGGATCAAATCACCCTGTCCACCCCCCAGGGTCTCTCTACCTTCTTCCGGGAGGTGTTGGAAAGGGGGGCCCCCTTTCGTGTCACATGCCGCTGAGACCCAGGGGTCTCGAGCCGTCATGCCCAGCCTCTGGAACTGCTGTCGGTAAGAGACAGCCAGGTTTGATCTCATAGCTGGTTCTCTTTCTCAAAACGGCCAAACGGACACCCTTATGGAAGTTCAGCCCGGCGGGGCAAAATCGCAAAATGTTACCCGATTTGACTTCCATAGCCCCTGGATACATTTTGCACAAAGTCCCCCTGAATCATGGAAGTTCAGCCCAGCGGCCCCCTTTCAAGGTAGGGATCCCAGACTTGCAGGGATGGTAGAAGGGGACTTGGGCTCCAAGAGGAGACCTCCAGCTTGTCTGTACCACCTTCCCTCCGGGAATGGCAGAGGGGGGAAATCAGAAATTCTTACCTGCCTACGGTGCTCCTTTCCTGGGCAGACATTTCCAAAAATCCCCCCTGAATCTGAGGAAGTCTTGCCTCCCAGCCAACACCTCGGATGTCATGGAACTGATGGTGGGATCAAATCACCCTGTCCACCCCCCAGGGTCTCTCTACCTTCTTCCGGGAGGTGTTGGAAAGGGGGGCCCCCTTTCGTGTCACATGCCGCTGAGACCCAGGGGTCTCGAGCCGTCATGCCCAGCCTCTGGAACTGCTGTCGGTAAGAGACAGCCAGGTTTGATCTCATAGCTGGTTCTCTTTCTCAAAACGGCCAAACGGACACCCTTATGGAAGTTCAGCCCGGCGGGGCAAAATCGGAAAATGTTACCCGATTTGACTTCCATAGCCCCTGGATACATTTTGCACAAAGTCCCCCTGAATCATGGAAGTTCAGCCCAGAGCCCTTCTTTCAAGCTAGGGATCCAAGACTTGCAGGGATGGTAAAGGGGGACTTGGGCTCCAAGAGGAGACCTCCAGCTTGTCTGTACCACCTTCCCTCCGGGAATGGCAGAGGGGGGAAATCAGAAATTCTTACCTGCCTACGGTGCTCCTTTCCTGGGCAGACATTTCCAAAAATCCCCCCTGAATCTGTGGAAGTCTTGCCTCCCAGCCGACACCTCGGATGTCATGGAACTGATGGTGGGATCAAATCACCCTGTCCACCCCCCAGGGTCTCTCTACCTTCTTCCGGGAGGTGTTGGAAAGGGGGGCCCCCTTTCGTGTCACATGCCGCTGAGACCCAGGGGTCTCGAGCCGTCATGCCCAGCCTCTGGAACTGCTGTCGGTAAGAGACAGCCAGGTTCGATCTCATAGCTGGTTCTCTTTCTCAAAACGGCCAAACGGACACCCTTATGGAAGTTCAGCCCGGCGGGGCAAAATCGGAAAATGTTACCCGATTTGACTTCCATAGCCCCTGGATACATTTTGCACAAAGTCCCCCTGAATCATGGAAGTTCAGCCCAGCGCCCTTCTTTCAAGCTAGGGATCCAAGACTTGCAGGGATGGTAGAGGGGGACTTGGGCTCCAAGAGGAGACCTCCAGCTTGTCTGTACCACCTTCCCTCCGGGAATGGCAGAGGGGGAAAGTCAGATTATGTTACCCGATTTCGGTGCACCTTTCCTGGGTAGACATTTCCAAAATCACCCCTACCTCTGTGGAAGTCTTTCCTCCAGTCGACACAGCGGATGTCATGGAACTGATGGTGGGATCAAAACACCCTGCCCACCTCCCATGGTCTCTCTACCTTCTTCCGGGAGGTGTTGGAAAGGGAGACCCCCTTTCGTGTCACATGCCTCTGAGACCCAGGGGTGTCGAGCCATCATGCCCAGCCTCTGGAACTGCTGCTGGGGAGAGACGGCCAGGTTCGCTCTCATATCTGGTTCTCTCGCTCAAACCATCAAATGATACCTTCTCTTGCCGGCGGAAAGGAGTGTGGGACTCCTGCCCAGGCCCCTGGAACTGTCAGTGGGATGCGCCCACCCAGTTGACCCCTTGGAGCCTCTCTACCTTCTTCTCGGTCCCCTTAGGGGGTAGGAAGCCGAGACTTGAAGGGCTTGTAGAGGGGGACTTGTGCTCCGAGATGAGGGGACCGCCACACACAGCGTCGAACCTGGGCTAGAAGGGAGAGGGGACGCACTCACCATATGCCGGCACGGACTCCAAAGTCCGGCCGAGCGAGGGTCCCTACCCGCCGGGTCGCGACATGCCAAATCGATCTAGGGTGGGTGGAGGAGGTTCGCACAGACAACAAGATCCAAGGGTGGAGAAAGCAGGGGGTGGAGTGGGGGACTCCTACCCAGGCCCCTGGAACAGCTGATGGGATGAGACCACCCAGTTTGCCCCCTGAGGCATATGTCCCTTCTTCCAAGGGATGTGCGAGACTTGACTCCCATGCCATGATACACCACCTCTGTGGATCAGGAGAGGCTTATCATCGTGCCCAGCCTCTGGAACCGCTGGTGGGATGAGACCACCCAGTTCGCCCCGGGGCCAATCTCCCTTCTTCCAAGGGATGTGCGAGACTTGACTCCCATGCCATGATACACCAACTCTGTGGATCAGGAGAGGCTTATCATCGTGCCCAGCCTCTGGAACCGCTGGTGGGATGAGACCACCCAGTTCGCCCCGGGGCCAATCTCCCTTCTTCCAAGGGATGTGCGAGACTTGACTCCCATGCCATGATACACCACCTCTGTGGATCAGGAGAGGCTTATCATCGTGCCCAGCCTCTGGAACCGCTGGTGGGATGAGACCACCCAGTTCGCCCCGGGGCCAATCCAGTTCGCCCCGGGGCCAATCTCCCTTCTTCCAAGGGATGTGCGAGACTTGACTCCCATGCCATGATACACCACCTCTGTGGATCAGGAGAGGCTTATCATCGTGCCCAGCCTCTGGAACCGCTGGTGGGATGAGACCACCCAGTTCGCCCCGGGGCCAATCTCCCTTCTTCCAAGGGATGTGCGAGACTTGACTCCCATGCCATGATACACCAACTCTGTGGATCAGGAGAGGCTTATCATCGTGCCCAGCCTCTGGAACCGCTGGTGGGATGAGACCACCCAGTTCGCCCCGGGGCCAATCTCCCTTCTTCCAAGGGATGTGCGAGACTTGACTCCCATGCCATGATACACCACCTCTGTGGATCAGGAGAGGCTTATCATCGTGCCCAGCCTCTGGAACCGCTGGTGGGATGAGACCACCCAGTTCGCCCCGGGGCCAATCTCCCTTCTTCCAAGGGATGTGCGAGACTTGACTCCCATGCCATGATACACCACCTCTGTGGATCAGGAGAGGCTTATCATCGTGCCCAGCCTCTGGAACCGCTGGTGGGATGGGACCACCCAGTTCGCCCCGGGGCCAATCTCCCTTCTTCCAAGGGATGTGCGAGACTTGACTCCCATGCCATGATACACCAACTCTGTGGATCAGGAGAGGCTTATCATCGTGCCCAGCCTCTGGAACCGCTGGTGGGATGAGACCACCCAGTTCGCCCCGGGGCCAATCTCCCTTCTTCCAAGGGATGTGCGAGACTTGACTCCCATGCCATGATACACCACCTCTGTGGATCAGGAGAGGCTTATCATCGTGCCCAGCCTCTGGAACCGCTGGTGGGATGAGACCACCCAGTTCGCCCCGGGGCCAATCTCCCTTCTTCCAAGGGATGTGCGAGACTTGACTCCCATGCCATGATACACCACCTCTGTGGATCAGGAGAGGCTTATCATCGTGCCCAGCCTCTGGAACCGCTGGTGGGATGAGACCACCCAGTTCGCCCCGGGGCCAATCTCCCTTCTTCCAAGGGATGTGCGAGACTTGACTCCCATGCCATGATACACCACCTCTGTGGATCAGGAGAGGCTTATCATCGTGCCCAGCCTCTGGAACCGCTGGTGGGATGAGACCACCCAGTTCGCCCCGGGGCCAATCTCCCTTCTTCCAAGGGATGTGCGAGACTTGACTCCCATGCCATGATACACCACCTCTGTGGATCAGGAGAGGCTTATCATCGTGCCCAGCCTCTGGAACCGCTGGTGGGATGAGACCACCCAGTTCGCCCCGGGGCCAATCTCCCTTCTTCCAAGGGATGTGCGAGACTTGACTCCCATGCCATGATACACCACCTCTGTGGATCAGGAGAGGCTTATCATCGTGCCCAGCCTCTGGAACTGATGACCTGAGCCAACTTCATTTGAGATAGAAAAATAGTTTATTTCATTTACACATACATATTAATCACTGCTACTTGAAGTGTTGGGCAGACATTCCATCTCCCTCCCCACCATGTGTATTTCCTCCAGGAGGGCAGCGGCAGATGGGGTCCGGTCCTCATCACTACTACCAGATCTCTTCACCAGCTTGTAACCATGACAGATGTCATCTAGCACTTTCTCTCGGTAGTGCCTGTCCGCCGTGGAGTTTGTGTGTGCCAAGTACTTTGCAAACAGAGTCTTTTCAGGATCAGTGTACCTTGCAAGCGTCCAAGTTTCACAGACCTTCCTGACCACCTGACTGGAGATATCGGGGAGGTTATACCTGGGAACGAAGGGGAGAATAAGCTGAAGATCCGGGCAACAAAGAGACATAGAGCAGGGATAACTGCTTGGGCACTACTCACTTTGATTGGTAGCTCTTGATGTCTCGTGAAACAGTATGTCGCTCAGTTCCCACTGAAGAGAGGAAGAACTTATCCTCTGGATCGTCTATGTCACTTTTGGTTAGCAATGGCCGGACTTTTTCATAGTAGGCCTGAAACCACTGAGGAGAGAACAAGGGTACAAAATGTTTAAATGGAAGAGGGTGGGAGCTGAATAACACCCGGGGACCAGCAAAGGGGCATCTCTGCTCACACTCACCGACTCTTCATCATTGTCCAGCGCGAAAGCAGCAACTTGTTGAGTAGAGGTCTTGTGGGTTCTTACACCGATCACACATAGTTTTTCACCTTCGTACTCATGGTGAATCCTCTCATCCCACTCCCCCACCTGCAAGGAGAAGACATGAGGAGCGACGAATGGTGAAAAATAAACCCACATACTGAACCAGAAAAGCGGCTTACAGTCATGTTTTGGACTACCCCCGGTCGCTGAAGATGCTTCAAGACAAGAAGGCACTCTAGGTAGAGGATAATTTCAGTTTGCTGATAGGAAGTTGCACAGTTCGCCCAGGCTTGGGCTATGCACTTCAAGAACATGCTCTTGGCATCCCTGAGGACTGCTCGGCAATCGGATGGGCTGGGTGATTTTTGGCTCAAGGCCGCGTACCTAAGACAAGGGGAGAAGGAAGACCAGAGAAGTTAGGTACTCACCCACAGGGAGTGGGGGAAGACCAACAAATTACTCCACCATCCCAGCCCTACCCCAGGCTCCACATTCACCTCTTGTCGACCCTGTCTCTTGAGAGCCTCTTGGATAGGATCTTTTGGATGTCCTCGGTGACCGTGATGAAGAACTTGCACTTCTTATACAGGTCAGGCTGCCTGATGGAAAGGTTGGTGGAGCGCATATTGTACTTTACGAACCGCCGGATACGCTGGATGCAGTTTAGCCTAGTCTGGTTAGAGAGCTTGGCTTCTAAGAGCTTGTCAAAGTAAGAACGAACCTTCTCAATATCGCTGACAAAGTCTAGGCAGGCACGTTGTGGGTTCATAAAGTATAGGAACCGGGCAACCGCATCCACCTCCTGCCTGTGATTGCTCAGGCCCAGCGTAGACCGCAGGTAATTGGCGTAAGGTTTCAACAGAGGATCCCCAGAGGGATGACGGTTGTACAGCCCAGCGTCCTGCATCCTCTTCCGTGCAGCACCTTTCCCTGTGGTTTTCAAAGTCCTAGAGGCAGGGGAAAAGGATGATGAGAAAAAGGAAACAGTCACGGTGGAACCATGAAAGCCAAGGTGCATCACCGAGGGTCGTGTACCCACCTGGGAGTGCATTGAAAGAACTTATCGTCGCTATCATCTGGAGACTCGGTTGTAGATAATAGGCCCATGGATCCTGAAGGGTTCACATCCCCCTCCACACCTGAAGGGGCCAGATCCACCTCCACTAGGCTCAGGGTTACGGAGGCACACTCCTCCACTGGGCTCACGGTTCCTGAAGAAACCTCCACCACCACTGGGCTAACGGTTCCTGAAGAACCCTCCTCTGGGCTCACAGTTCCTGAAGAAACCTCCACCACCGGGCTCAAGGTTACTGAAGCACCCTTGTCCTCCACCTCCACTAGGCTCAGGGTTATTGAAGCCTCATCCTCCTCCACTAGACCCACGGTTTCTGAAGCTACATCCTCCCAATCACTGCTGAGCTGGCAAACAGTTCCATGATCGTTGGGGGTGGAAGATGAAAGATGCTGGCTGGCCTGGGCAGGAGGAATAGGAGTACCAGACGTCAAACTGGCAGCGCTACAGAGAGAAGTAGAAGGTACGTAAGTAACTAGAAGGGTGTTCAGATGGGAACACAGGTGCACCACACATTGCAGGACCTTACCAGGGAGAAGGGGGCTTATCAATTATGGTAAACCCTCTGTCTTCCAGGAACCGTACGATGTCCTCAGTGGATTGAAGGGAGGCGACCTGATGGTAGCTGATTGTGGTACCACGGCTGGCAATGTTTTTCAGGGAGGTCTTGGAAGATAACAGACTGGATTGGATCTCATCGTCAGTACAAAGTCTCATGCAGCATCTCCTCAAGTGCGTGGATAGGTCTTTGTACACTTTGTGACAGACGGCACAGGAGAGGAAAGTCCGGTTGTGACTTGGAAGAGAGATAAAATCACAATATAAACATGGGTATGACAAATCACACACGCCGGCTTAGTGCTACTTCATGGAACTGCTGGCGGGATGCACCCACCCAGTTCACCCACGGTGCCTCTATACCTTCTTCCGCAAGGTGTGAGAGACAGGGATCCCTCCATGGCATGACACACCACCTATGTCGCCGGGGATAGGGGACCCCAACATGGCCAGCCGCTGGAACTGCTGGACGGGTGCACCTGTTAGGTGCATGCTCATTCACGTTTTCTCTTTGAAAACAACATAATCTGCCCTTCTCTTTGCCAGCGGGAGGAGTGAGGGACTCCTACCCAGGCCCCTGGAACTTCTGGTGGGATGAGACCACCCAGTTCACCCCAGGGCCTATCTACCTTCTCCCATGAGGTGTGAGAGACAGGGATCCCTCCATGGCATGACACACCACCTATGTCGCCGGGGATAGGGGACCCCAACATGGCCAGCCGCTGGAACTGCTGGACGGGTGCACCTGTTAGGTGCATGCTCATTCACGTTTTCTCTTTGAAAACAACATAATCTGCCCTTCTCTTTGCCAGCGGGAGGAGTGAGGGACTCCTACCCAGGCCCCTGGAACTTCTGGTGGGATGAGACCACCCAGTTCACCCCAGGGCCTATCTACCTTCTCCCATGAGGTGTGAGAGACAGGGATCCCTCCATGGCATGACACACCACCTATGTCGCCGGGGATAGGGGACCCCAACATGGCCAGCCGCTGGAACTGCTGGACGGGTGCACCTGTTAGGTGCATGCTCATTCACGTTTTCTCTTTGAAAACAACATAATCTGCCCTTCTCTTTGCCAGCGGGAGGAGTGAGGGACTCCTACCCAGGCCCCTGGAACTTCTGGTGGGATGAGACCACCCAGTTCACCCCAGGGCCTATCTACCTTCTCCCATGAGGTGTGAGAGACAGGGATCCCTCCATGGCATGACACACCACCTATGTCGCCGGGGATAGGGGACCCCAACATGGCCAGCCGCTGGAACTGCTGGACGGGTGCACCTGTTAGGTGCATGCTCATTCACGTTTTCTCTTTGAAAACAACATAATCTGCCCTTCTCTTTGCCAGCGGGAGGAGTGAGGGACTCCTACCCAGGCCCCTGGAACTTCTGGTGGGATGAGACCACCCAGTTCACCCCAGGGCCTATCTACCTTCTCCCATGA